>NC_091848.1:1531134-1733634 GCF_037783145.1 Equus przewalskii | reverse complement strand
GTAGCAAAGCCATGAAAAAGCCATTTCCTAAATTTTAGAATTCTGTCAACTGAGTTTCTGTGGGATGAGGTTTCCCATCTGGCACCTCACAACCCTCACAGTGTGTCCTCTGCACTAGCTGGCATTCCTGCCGATCTGAAGGTCCAACAACTGTCACTTGGTCAGACATAAAAACCCATCTTGTTGATGTGTTAATAGCCTCTATCAGTGACACCATTCTCAGTTACAAAATCATATTATGATGTTTGGAAAGTCATTGACTGGCACAACTATGAAGTTAAAAAACAGTGAAACTTTTTTTTATGGGATGTAACGTTAGAGTTAGTGGAAAGTTCCTTTAAGGTACTAAAAAGTTGAAAAATTTCTGCAACTATATCAAAAAGATGAGAAAGACAATCATGCTTGTGATTCAATTATTTCATTTTCATTGGTTTTTAAGGGAATCATTTTAACATAGCACATTAATTATGCTCGTTCAATTAGAATATTTTACTATTAATATTTTCCAAAAGCATTAATTTCCATTAATAATTGAGATGAAAAAGATTTACTAATTCTCCAGTTATGATTTCATGACCGTCACTGACTAGTTTTAATCTTTTAGTAAATCAGCAAGGGAACAATTCATGTAATGGAGTTAGTTTTGTAGTAAATTTACAAATGCTAAGCTGCATGTTGTACATTAAATTCGAGCTGTGTGTTTGTGTGTGTCTAATTGGAGAGTGACTACACCTTGTTGATAAGATTAACACATTTTAGATTATAAGTATTTCTTTTTCATGCTAGCAAATTTTTGTTTCTTAGTTTAAATTTCAAATTGATATCCTTGCTTGCTGCAGTCTCATCCACATTAACATGCTGAACTTCAGAATCATTAAACGCAGGGAGAGGAGAAAAGACAACTACTCATTTGTAGCAGTGAACATATATATATATATATATATATATATATATATGTATAGCATTCTTCCAAGCACAAATATGTACAGAATATGAAACTCTGACAAAGAATCTGTGAGCAATATGTAGAGCACAAAGGCAAAATTCTAGCAAGGGAAGAGATGAGGCTGTGTTACCCGTTGCTGTAATGGCAGCAGGAAAATCTACGGCTCTTTTCTTGGAAGCGAAGTTGGCCATTTCCTCCTCCTAATGGAAGCGACATTGAGAAAGACGGGGTCCCCGAGGGAAGGCCCCGAGCTGTGTCCTGTGTGAACGGTTCCTTCTCAGGTCAGGCTCCCATGCCCACTTGACCACCTTGCTCTCAGATGAGTGATGATTATTACTTTATCCTTTGGAACAGACATTACTGACTGTATATATAAAGGCTTGAACGCTGCAAAAAATACTGCGTGTTTGTTCTGAGTAAATTCTTACCTTAGTTCGTGGTTTTAAAAACGAATCAATAAATTGCTTTTGTTCTGGATTTGTGATATAGTTCGTAAACTGTACATTCTAGAGTTGAGGTGGATTTTAGAGATTTATTTTGTCCAAACTCTTTCTCAAATCTGGAATCTCGTTCTTAATATCAGAATAGATGATCCTTTTCTTATTTTACCACAGATAGTTGAATTTATGGATGACAGTTTTGTTTTGTTATGGCTGTGGAGTATCAGTGATAATAGTTTGCTAGGAAAAGTGAGTCATCTCCTAAGCACCATATTGTCTCAAAGTGATCCTTAACGTTAGAGTTCAATTCCAGCATACGCTGTGTATAATTTTGGAGTTCAGGCATATTCTCTTACCTATTTAGGGAAAAATGTGATTTTTCTGGGAAAATTCATTATATAGATTCTGGAACTAAAAGTTGAGTCTTTCAAATTTAAAGTGAGTGAAGACCCTTGTGAAACGTGAAATTGGAAAAAGGATTATTTTACAGACAGGCAACAGGCAACAAGAGGAAGAATGAGTAGTGATCTATTAAGAGAAAACCAGAGTGGTGCCACCTCATATAAAGAGTTTATTCTAAATGTCACCGCTGAGGTTAGAGGTGCCTTCTGACAACTTCTCATGTCTTTGGGGTAAGCTGAGGGACCATCACAAGAGTCATCATGAAGGACTCCACAGTAAATGAAGCAGGAGTTCATTGTCCACATAAGAGGGCACAAATGTGGTATTTACTTTGAATCTGCAAATTTAGGCTCACCCAAGGATAATTTCAAATGTCACTTATGGAATTACACAATTATGTGCACATTTACAAACTCGGATTCTGTGTTATAGATAGTATCACTTCACTGAATACAACAAAAGAAAGACTTTTTGAAAATTTTTATTCTAATAAGATTTTGGAAGCCAAACTCTTACATAATCTCTGTTTTCATGGTGGTAGAGATAACGAGATGACTATAAAGCCTAAAGCAAACATTCCCCAAACCACCAAGCAAGCTGCATCCTGAATCTATGTGCTGGATATTGTTCTTGGCAAAAAAATAGAACAATGGATAAATTTTTAGTTTCTTCTTCCCTTATTTGTTAATTTTATTTATTTATTTGTTTGTTTCAAGTATAGGAGACATTTATTTGGTTTCACAGGACAGAACCGTACAAACAGGCGTTCTCAGAGGAGTACCCTTCCCACCCACCCATTCCTGCTGTGAGATCCCCCAGGCTCTCCGCCTGCTGCAACCTCAGCAGCTTCTGGCTCATCCTCCCTGTGTTTCTTTTTGAACAAATGAGCAGAGATGTGTATATTTTCTTATCTCCTCTTCCTTTGTGTTAGAGGTACTCTTTTACATTTTGCTTTTTTCACTTAACAATATGTCCTAGAAATGCCACCACTTTGGTTTAGACAGGTTTTCCTCATTCTTCTTAGTCTTCCGTTGTGTGGATGTATTATTGTTTGTTCAACCATTCTCCTATGTATGGATGGTTGTTTCCCATATTTTGCAATTACAAACAGTGATATGATGAATAACTTTTGCGTATATATTTTCATATTGTTAAAGATCTTTTGAGTAAAAGTTATTTATTTTTTCCTTAGGGTTTTGAATTTTGCAGTAGATTTCAGCATAACGTAAAATTAGATCCTGCCCTCTGAACTGTGACATAACAAATGTCACAAGCAATCCCGTCATGGAGGGATTGTCATGCTTCTCTTGTTTTTGATGCTCTGGTGTTTCTGTTGCTATCTGGCTGTTATTTTGGCAGCACTTGCAGCCTGAGAAGAAGAAGGAGACGGCGGCGGAGGAGGAAGCGGAGGGGGTCTTGTGATGGTAGTAGGAAGCCGCATGGACTAAATTTATTTGATAGTGTTTTTATAGAACACCCAACCGGTTACCTGGAGTGTGAATTGACTGTTTCCATTTAGGATATTTTTCTCGTATGGGAAATATGATTTTCATTTAGTCTGAAAAAATGTTAGACTTTCTTATGGGACTATTTCTAGGCTATTATTCCAGAAGCTTTAGGGATGAGCCAGAATGGAGTAGAAATTCCACGACAGCTCACTTCATGAAATACTTAACTTGCTGGCAGGGCCATCTTTAAATGCATGTACCAATTGAAAAGCTACTGAGTAGGCAGAAACTGATATGGCCCTACTGAAATTTTTACTAGGTCTTTAGACAAAATGGCGATGTTATATTAATTAAAGTTTGCATGAAAATATCTAAAATAGAACAAAATGCAGGGGCCAGCCCAGCGGTGCCGCAGTTAAGTTCGCACCTTCTGCTCCAGTGGTCCACGGTTCGCCAGTTTGGATCCCGGGTGCAGACTGGCACTGCTTGTCAAGCCATGCTGAGGCAGGCATCCCACATATAAAGTAGAGGAAGATAGGCATGGATGTTAGCTCAGGGCCAGTCTTCCTCAGCAGAAAAAAAGAGGAGAATTGGCAGCAGACATTAGCTCAGGGCTAATCTTCCTCAAAAAAAAAAAAAAGGAAAAGAAAAAATGCATTAATATTTGAGTATAACTAAGTCATATCACAGATGGAAACCAATACACAATACGAGAAATGATAAGTAAGTTCATAAATTTGGGAATGGCGATGCATTAGAAAGTCTGTTCAACAAGAAGAGTGAAGTAAAGATGAATGCACATGAAAGGGATGTGGTCTGTATGGAGTGTAGAAAGTGCACCAGGCTTTCTTCAGCGCTGACCTAGGAGGCTATATGTGGGCTATGAAGGTCTGTTTTCCATGAAGAGACACTCTCCAGGGAGCCAGGAACAATTCATCAGCATTTACAGTAGTCTGTGACCTAAAATTAAGGGTTTTTGCTGTATTATGCATTCTAGTTTTACTGATTAGTTTTCAGTGAAGCCTGAAATCCAGTAAAAAGGGGGTCCTTGGTTGCATTTTTGAGTATCTCGTCCCTGGAAAGGTATTAGATTTCCATTTTTTGATGAACTGATGAAATAGAATTCTTGAGCTTGAAAACTGAGGGCCAGATCCTGATGACACCACCTAGACACAGCCACCTTTTCTGTTCTGATGAAAGACAAGCTGGTTTGCACGTTTTTGTTGCCTATACATAAAACATTAAAGTTACCCTTTTTTTTTTTTCTTATTGAGGAAGATTTGCCTGAGCTATCATCTGCTTCCAATCTTCTTCTATTTTGCATGTGAGCCACCACCACGACATGGCCACTGACAGATGAGTGGTGTAGGTCTGTGCCAGGGAACCAAACCCAGGCCACCATGGCAGAGCATGCCAAGCTTAACCACTGGGCCACTGGGGCTGGCCCACAGTTAGAGCTTGACACCCTTCAGTGATTTTAATTCACCCACTTTTTTCCTTTAAACGTCTGTTTTTTGGTCTCTCCAAGGAAACAAGATGCCTTTTATTTATTTTCATTCATTTATTTTTAACTTTCATTATAAAGATTTCAATCACATGTATACAAGTAGAGAGAATTGTATGATGAAATGAACCTGAATGGTCCATCACCTAGTTTCAATAATTATCCAATATTTTGCCAATCTTTTTTCACCTATCTCCCCATCCTCCACAACTTTATCTTTGGTCATAGTATCTTATTTTTATTATTTTATTTTTTCTTGGTGAGGAATATTGGCCCTGAGCTAACACCTGTTGCCAGTCTTCCTCTTTTTGCTTGAGGAAGATTGTCCCTGAGCTAACATCTCTGTCAATCCTCCTCTGTTTTGTGTGTGGAATGCTGCCACAGCATGGCTTGCTGAGCGGTGTGGAGGTCCGTGCCTGGGATCTGAATCCGGGAACCCCGTGTTGCCAAAATGGATTGTGTGAACTTAACCACTATGTCCCTGGGCTGGCCCCTGGTTGCAGTGTTTGAAAGCAAATCTCAGACATTATATCATTTCATGTGTAAATTCTTCAGTGTCACTATTAGATGAGAATTTTCCCCCCAGACTTAACAACAGTACCATTGCTACATCTACCAAAATAGACATCAGGTAATACTCAGTCCATGTTTAAACTTTACCAATTGTCTTTAAAAGTTTCTGTTATGGTTGCTTTGTCTGAATCAAAGTCCAAAAGAGGCTCACACATTGCATTGGGTTGATAGGTCTTTTAAGTCTCTATTCTGTAGCTCCATACACCCCTGCCTAAATGTCGTTTATTTGCTGAAGAAAGTGGGTTCGACTGGAGTTCAATTGTTTTGAAAGAATACGTCGTGAGTGGTGCTGTGTGCTTTCTTTTGCATCATATCAGCAGGCCCTACTTTACGTGAGAAGATTGATTGGTGGGTTCAAGTGTTGTCAGCCTGGCACAGCCACTAGAAAATTTCCCACCACCATTGACCTAATAATGGATGATGAGCACAGCCCAGATCCGCTATTTCATCATGATTATAAAATGCATCATTTTAAAATTCTATAATTTCTTTTGTTTTTATTACTTAGAATTCTTTTAGAATAAAAACTGTCTCATTAACTGTTTGGTTATCCTAAAAACAGAGTTTGCTGAGGAAAGGTAGAATATATGCTGAATTATTCCTCTTTACCAACTTTTAGAATAATAAATTGGTACCCTTGCAATTTCCAAATGTGACCAATGAGGTTTCTCTCCTTTTTAGGTATAATTGTGAATTACTGAATTTTATGTATTGATGTGTTCCAATCTATATAGAACTATAAACTATAATTCTCATTCTTTCAGATGCTCAAGTTTTCCTGTTCTTGGCCAGTTGTATTACCTTCAAATTGGTTCCTGTGTCCTTTTGATGTGACTCCAGTATTCTGTGATAGCTTCCTTGCTTCCTGGTATAAAAGTTGTTCCAGGATCATTTTATATATTTTCTGTCCCAGACCTGGCATCAGCCATCTTTCCAAAGAGCCCTCGCTCCTTTTAGATGAAAATGGTATTTAGAGACCATAACTTGGGCACTAGGAATGCTCATCACTTCTGGGTTGTCTTTGCTTCTAGGTCTTCTCTGTAGGAAGGAATGTGTATTCTTTTTTTAAGAAATTATTATATTGAGGTCATATTGGCTTATAACATAGTGTAAATTTCAGGTGTACATTATGATATATCAGTTTCTGTATAGACTGCATTGTGCTCACCACGAATAGTCTAGTTTTATCTGTCACTATACATATGTTTCCCCTTTATCCCTCTTGCCCTCCCTTCACCCCCTTCCCCTCTAGTAACCACTAATCTGTTCTCCTTATCCATGTGTTTATCTTCCACATATGAATGAAATCATGTGGTGTTTGTCTTTCTCTGTCTGGCTTATCTCACTTAACATAATACCCTCAAGGTCCATCCATGTTGTCACTAATGGCATGATTTTGTCTTTTTTATGGCTGAGCAGTATTCCATTGTGTGTGTGTGTATATATATATATATACACTACACCTCCTTTATCTAAGTGATATGTATTCTTTCTAGAAAGAGAAAAAATTTAGAAAAAGAAAATCCCTTTTAGAAAGAGAAAAATTTTAAAAAGATTGGTTTTTCACTTATAGTCTTTGATTTTATGTTGCTATTTCTTTTTTTTTTTTTTCCCCGAGGAAGATTAGCCCTGAGCTAACTATTGCCAGTCCTCCTCTTTTTTTGCTGAGGAAGCCTGGCCCTGAGCTATCACCTGTGCCCACCTTCCTCTACTTTATATGTGGGACGCCTGCCACAGCATGGCGTGCCAAGCGGCGCCATGTCCGCACCCGGGATCCAAACTGGCGAACCCTGGGCTGCTGAGAAGCAGAATGTGTGCACTTAACCACTGCGCCACTGGGCTGGCCCCTAAGTTGCTATTTCTTTTGTTTTATTATGAAAATTTTGTTTCCTAATGACATAGACATAATTACTTATTTTATTTTTGATTTCCTCATTTGACTTATATTTAACATAATGTCTTACTAATTTTTTTTTTTTTTTTTTTTTGCTATTCTCTAGTTCTTAGGACATATTTCTCTAGGGAGATGCAGTAAAAATATAATTATTTTGTTTTCAAGTTACTTGAATTAACTATTCTGAGTGGTTATGCTACCAGCTTGATTAAAAGTTAGCTTCAACTCCAGCAATTCCACCTCTGGGTATACACCCAAAAGAGTTGAAAACAGAGACTTGAACAGATATTTGTACACTTGTGTTCACAGAGTATTATTCACAACAGTCAAAAGGTGGAAACAACCCAAGTGTCCATCAACAGATGAATAAAGACAAACAAAATCTAGTATAGACCTACAATGGAATATTATTCAGTCTTAAAAAGGAATGGAATTCTGACACATGCTACAACATGGATGAACCTTGAGGACGTTATGCCAGGGAAATGTTAGCCACAAAAGCACAACTGCTGTATGATCCCACTTATATGAGGTCCCTAAGATAGAGTCATAGGGACAGAAAGGAGAATGTAGCTACCAGTGGCTGGGGGAGGGGAATGGGGAGTTATTATTTAATGGGTACAGAGTTTCAGTTTGGATGAAGAAGAAGTTCTGGAGATGGATGTGGTGATGGTTGCAAAACAATATGGATGTACTAATGCCACCGAACTGGACACTTAAAAATGGTAGATTTTGTGTAATGTACATTTTACCACAATAAAAAAATTAGCTCCATTCTTTTTCTGTTTTAAATTTTAGGGACTTTATTTTTCTTTGATTTTTTATTATATAAAACAATTACATATTCCAAATAAAAGTTATCAAGCAAATCTCTTTCAGAGACGTACCTCTGGCTTTCATGCCTGTTTCCTTCACCCTGGTCCCTTGGTCCCTATAGAAATCAACATTATACTAATTATGTTAGTTTTTGGTTTATTCTACCATTGTCTCTTTTTAAAAATATAAGGAAACAGCTATCTATATAGATATTTACATATTTTTATTGTCAAAATAGCAATATTCTGAAAACACTGTTCTATACTTCGTGATTTTCACTTAAGCATGCATCTTTTCGATCCTGTCCATAGCAATTGGTACAGATCTTCTTCAGTCCTTTCTGTTGCTTCATAGTGCATTGTATGGAAGCAGAGAAGATGGGGGAAAGGAAGGGAAACTTTTGTATCAAGTGCTGCCTGTAAGTCAGCTGTTGTTCTGTATCATTCACAGGCTTATTTTATGTCATCCTCACAATATCCTTTTGCTGTAGCATTATTCCTGTTTCACAGACGTGGAAATAAACTTGGAAAGATTAGGAAACATGCTGAAGGTCCCACAGTAAGTGAATGGAGTGAGCAATTGAACCTGGGTCTGAGTTAACTCCAAAACCTATACTCTTCCCTCTCCACAAATAGAGCCAGGCAAATTTTGATGTAGAAGATAATGGAAAGTAAGTTGAAATGCAGCAACTCAGTTGGCATCCAAGATTCCTGCACAGGGAGAGTCCACAGTAAGTGAGGAGTCATCAGTGGGAAGCTACACTCAGGATCTTGGAGAGTTTTGTCATCAGGGAACTATGTGACCAGGTAGCAGGGATGACTGCTCTGGGCTGAGGCTCAGGGGCGGTATTTTTGGTGCTGGAAAGGAGACTGGCAAGAGCACGAAGACCCAGACTAGCGCTCAGTCTGTGTTCTTTTGTTAGAACCAAGACCATCTCAGAATGCAGTGAGCCACCAAGAAGGCAGAAAGCTGAATCCTACCCACAGGACTTGACTGGAACTGCCCACAACACTTCTACCTCGAGTCAGTGCCAGCCTGGGAGACTCGTGGACAGGAGAGACTTATAGGCTGACACCTGGTGCTGCTCTTAGTGAAGTTCCTGCTGACTCTGACGGGTACTCAGCACCAGTTCTCTCCAGGTCTTCAAATCTGGAGTCTGACTGCACCCTCCCGGGTTTGGAGTAGAATTCTACTGCTCTCCAGGGGTTACAGAGGGCTGCTGTGATTGTGTTAGGGTTCTCCAGAGAAACAGAACCAATAGAATGTGTGTGCGTGTGTATATATTTATAGATAGATAGATAGATACAGATATATAAAGATAGGAAGATATTTATTATAAGGAATTGGCTCGCACAATTATGGAGGTTGTCAAACCCAGAATCTGCAGGGTGCGCCAGCAGGCTGGAGACCCAGGAGAGACACTGTTCCAGTTTGCATCTGAAATAGTCTATAGTAGAACCAGGCAGAGCTGACATTGCAGATGAAGTCCAAAGGCATCTGATGGAGAATTCTCCCTCGCTTGGGGGAGGCTGGTCTTTTTGTTCTATTCAGACCTTCAAGTGACTGGATGAGGCCCACCTGCATTATGGAGGGCGATCTGCTTTCCTCAAAGTGCACTGATTTGTTGATTTATTTGTTTATTTTTAAGCATCTCACTCCAAGATCCTTTTACTTTTTAAAATTTTTGTTTATTTATTTCTCTATTTATTTTGGTGAGGAAGCTTGGCTCCGAGCTAACATCTGTTGCTAATCTTCCTCCTTTCTTTTCTCCCCGGAGCCCCAGTACACAGTTGTATATCCTAGTTGTAAGTCATTCTAGTTCTTCTATGTGGGATGCTGCCACAACAAGGCTTGATGAGCAGTGTGTAGGTCTGCACTGGGGATCCGAACTGGTGAACCCCAGGCTGCCGAAGAGGAGCACACAAACCCATCCACCAGGCCATGGGGCAGGGCCCAAAATCCACCAATTTAAATGTTAATCTCATCCAAAACATCCTTAACAAAAACACCCAGAAATTTGCCCAAATATCTGGGCACCTCGTGGTCCAGCCAAGTTGACATATGAAATTAATCATCATAGTGATCTTGGTAGTTAAGTGGATTCTATCAGGCAGAATAAAATGACAAAAGAAAGCTCAATGAGAGGATGCTGAGCCCCAAACCAGGATCTCAGCAGGTTAGAACTGAAGGAACACTGGAGATTATTTATTTTAGCTGTTTATTTTGCAAATGAGAAAACCAAAGTGCCGGGTGGATAAATGAGTTGCCCAAGATCCCACATGCATTCCTTAAATAAGTAAATAAAAGAAATATTGATTGAGCCTTTTCCATAAGCCAGGCACTGTGCCAGGCACTGGCCATTCAGTGGTGACCAAGACAGACACTGTCCCTGCCTTTACGAAGCTTTCCTGAAGAAGGGACACAATCTGAAACATGAGGATATGCAGAGCTAATCAGGATACACGGAGCAGCGCCAAGATGAGGACCTCGTTTTCCACGCGCAGGGATCCATCGCGGGCGGCCGCAGGGCGGCAAAGAGCTGAGTGACTCTGAAGTGCTGAGAAGTTCCGAATAGGTAGATGAAAGACTAAAAGATGCTGTTTAAGTTCCACCTTCCCCTGAAGATGATACTTTTTTTTTTTTTTTCTGCACAGCTATTTCTTTTTCAAAGTGCTTGGCAATCCTTAAGCAATCAATCTTACAGCCCAAGGAGAACGGTATCATTATAGCTATTTAGTGACTGGAGGAATTAAGGCATTGAGCACTCCATTGCCTTGCCCAAGGCCATTGAAAAATTAAGATTAGAGAACTAGAATTAAAAGTCACAAGGGAAGACTTGGCTTCTCTGAGACAATCGTGGGAAAGGAAATTATTTATTCTGGAAATTTAAATAGTCATCTTGGAAACTTCAGTGAAATCAGAGAGCAAAAACAGCCTTTCTCCTCGTCCCCCAGCTCAACAATAATTTAGCAGTAATTATGATAATGATTGCTAAATGATTTGTGTGCTGCTCAGGCTGGGAGTTCCCAGGGCTGAGCTCCCATGTGGCCCCCCTCAGCTCCCGCTCTGTGATTTACCTAGGGCCATCCCATGGCTGCACTGACTGCTCTGGACCAGCCACCCCGTGCAGCGCTGGTGTGGACAGCCCGGGAGTGACCTGCCCGGCTCCCTCACCGGGAAGTCCCTGAAAGGGATGCACTTGGTGATTTATTGTTGGATGGAAGTTTCTATTAAACAACCCTTCCTTTCCCAGCCTAGCTCTCGGACTCACATTTACCTCTGCTTTCTCTGAAGGTATTGAAAACATTTAACTTTTATCATTCTTTCATTTTTAACCGTCTTATGATCGTCACTTAATTAAGCTTTAATAGAGTCTATTGAAGAAGAAAAACCAATGCTTACTGGTAAGCTGTTCTGCTTTCATTATGTCTGACAAGTTGGAGAAATGAAGAAACGTTTTCTGGAAGATGCATGGCACGTAATGGGCTTGGACTGCACTCATCCTGGGAAAAGGGATAAGTCTTCAAAACCACAAGATGTTCAGACAACATTCACATGTGCCTGTTGCAGCTAACGCTGTTTGTCTGGGATTACTCTGAGTCACTTTTCAATTTTCACCAATTTATTTTTAGACGAAGTGGAAACCTCTGCCCAGCCTGGTTGGTATAAGTGGGAGGAGTGGTCCCTGGAGGAGGAGAGACCTTGCTGCAAGGCCTGGGGTGAGTCTGCTGGTCACACGATTGTTCACATGTTACCTAACCTCTAATCTCAGTTTCTTTATAATTAGATGGGGCCATTGTATTCCTCACTGGGGTTTTCTTGTGGTTAAATGTAGCATTGAAATCCCCTGGCACTACCCTACCTCTCCTCACCAATCCTTCTAACGCTTTCTCTGGAAGTTTGCCACTCAAGTCTCAAGGCTGAGAGTAGCTAAAATTTATAAAAATTTATTCACTCGTTATAGTTATATTTAAATACCACATTTTACTTTTGTAGGACTTAGAAGAATACATCAGAATTGTTAAAGTAAGACGTCTGTATCACCATTCGCGTGTTCAACACAATGCTTGCAGATGGCCCCATCTTTCCTATTCAGGGCAATTTGGAGTGCAGCAAATGTGCCACAATTAAGAAAACTGAAATGGAACATAACTTCTTTAATATTCCTTTTTAGGCTAAGCATCAAGCACAAGTGAGTTCTCATTTACTTTTATCCAAACCACATTCAGAACTTGATCCAGATCTCTCTGTTAGCTTCCGTTATCTGTACTTGATGTTCACACTCATGAACCCTTCTATCGCTCTCTCTTTTTCCAAATAAAACTCACTCAGAATCTTCAGGATTGTCTGTGTTGAAGCCAAACAGAAATTCTTTCCAATGTGAAGGGGACAGTTGAGTTGGCTATTGACATGTATAAGAGAACTGAAATGCGTGGCGATGACGGCAGAATGACGCCTGATGTGTGTCCCAGCTTTGGGCTGTTCCACGTGCAGTCATGTATTATTTCCCTGCTCTTTACAATGACTCTGGGAGGTTCTTCCATCGTTCAGACAACATTTACAGGGTGAAATGTGTCAAGCTTGTGTTCTGAGACTTAGGTAATCTCGATGCCCAAACCAGGCAAGGTAATACAAAAAAAGAAAATTATATTCACAACAACATGGATGGACCTTGAGGGTATTATGTTAAGTGAAATAAGCCTGATAGAGAAAGACAATCTCTGTATGACTCCACTCACATGTGGAAGTTAAACATGTAGACAAAGAGAACAGATCACTGGCTACCAGGGGAAAGGTGGGGTGGGGAGTGGGCACAAAGGGTGAAGTGGTGCACCTGCAACATGACTGACAAACAATAACGTGCAACTGAAATTTCACAAGGTTGTAAACTATCATAATCTCAATAAAAAGTTAAAAAAGAGAAAATTATAGCCTCTTTCACCTGTGAACATAGATGCAAAGATCCTAAACAATAGTTTTATTTATTTTTTACTTTCTTATTGAAGAATATCTTATAGCGAAGCACGCAATCTGAAGTGCACAGCTCGCTGTATTTCTGTACACATGTACATCCACGTCACCTCAGATCGGGATACAGACTAGTTCTAGAGCCCAGCAGGTCCCCTTACACTGTCTCCCGGTTACTGTCAGTGCAATCATACGGTATTTCTCATGTGTCTGGCTTCTTTTGCTCAACGCTCTATCTATGAAGTTCATTCATGTTGTTGTATGTGCAGTAGTTTTTAAAATTGCTGTGTATTATTCTATTGTATAATGATATCACTATTTATTAATTCTACTTTGATGCACATTTGGATTGTTTTCAGTTTTGGGCTGTTTTAAACAAAGCAGCTATGAATTTGCTTGCGTATATGTTTTATAAGTCATTTCTTTTGGGTCTATACCCATAACTGGAACCGCAGAGTCATAACACACACAATTTCCTAAAGTAACTCTACACTCCCACGAGTGTATGAGAGTGTATACAGTTGCTGCCTGTTCGTACCTCACAATACCTTGGCATTTTCAGTCCTTTTAGTTTTATTCATTATGGTGGAATGATAATGTCTCACTGTGATTTTTAATCTGCATTACTCTAATGATTAATGATGATTAATAAAGTTGAACATCTCCAATATGCTCATTAGCCATTTGGATATTCTCTTTTATGAAGTGCTTGCTCAAATCTTTGCACATTTAAAAAGCTGAGTTGTCTGTCTTTTTCTTATCGATTTGTAGGAGTATTTAAAAAATATAGTTGGGATACTTATCCATTGTCAGATATATGTATTGGAAATATATTTTCCCAGTTTGTTATTTGCTTTTTTACTCTTTTTTTTTTTAAAGATTGACACCTGAGCTAACAACTGTTGCCAATCTTCTTTTTTTTTTTTCTGCCTTTTCTCCCCAAATCCCCCAAGTACATAGTTGTATATTTTAGTCGTGGGTCCTTCTAGTTGTGGTGTGTGGGACGCCACCTCAACGTGGCCTAATGAGCGGTGCCACGTCCGCGTCCAGGATCCGAACCGGCGAAACCCTGGGCCGCCGAAGCGGAGCATGCAAACTTAACCGCTCGACCACGGGGCCGGCCCAGCCTTTTTACTCTTAATGATTTCTTTTGATGAACAGAAGTTCTTAATTATAACAAATTCCAATTTATCAATCAAGTTTTCTTTTATGATTAGTGCTTGTGGGTCTTATTTCTTGTTGAAGAAATCTTTGCCTACTCCAGAGTAATGAAGATATTCTCTCATGTTATCTTTTAGAACTTTTATTGTTTTACCTTCCACATTTAAGCTCTATGATCCATCTTAATTTTTTTGAGTGTGTAAGGTAGAGGTTAAATTTATGTCTTCCAAATGGATATCCAATGGACCCAGCACCATGTATTGAAAGGATTATTCTTTTCCCACTGAAATTCAATGATGCCTTTTTTTTTGTCTGTGTGAGTCTATTTCTGGAGTCTTTATTCTGTTTCGTTGGTCAATTTGTTAATCCTTCACCAATATCCCTCTTTCTTAATTGCTATAGCTTTATAACATGATGGTATAAGTCTTCCAACTTCTTCAAGATTGCTTTGGCTATTTTAGGTTCTTCATATTTTCACGTAAAGTTTTAGAATCAGCATGTAGATTTCTTAAAAAAAAAACCCCACCTTGTGTTTTGATTGAGATTGCATTGAATCTATCAACTTAGGGAGAACTGACATCTCAACAGTATGAGGTCTTCAATCTTTGAACATGGAATACCTTTTCCTAAATAAAATATTAGCCAACAAAATCCAATAGTGTATTACAGATAATATAGTGAGATCAAATAGTATTTATTCCAGAAATGCACAAGTAGCTTCACCTCAAGAATGTTTCTGTATGGGGGCCAGCCCCGTGGCTGAGTGGTTAAGTTCGTATTCTCTGCTTTGGTGGCCAGGGGTTCACGGGTTTGGATCCTGGGCGTGGACCTACACACTGCTCATCAAGCCATGCTGTGGCAGCATCCCACATAGAAGAACTAGAATGACTTACAACTAGGATATACAACTATGTACTGGGGCTTTGGGGAGAAAAAGAAAGAGGAAGATTGGCAACAGATGTTATCTCAGGGCCAATCTTCCTCACCAAAAAAACCAAAAAGCATACTTAAAAAAAAAGAGTATTTCTGAATAATTCACTATGAAACAGCCTATAAGAGAAAAATCTTATGATTTTCTTAAAGTAGAAAAAAGTTTTGATAAGGTCTAACCTCCTATTTATGACAAAAGTTTATTAAACAAGGAAAAGAAAATATATGGAAGAATAAAGGTCTATGACTGTAGATGTTAACCTTAAAAAAAAGAGTATGGAGGAGAGACTTTCCCAACCAGATACTAAAACATACTACAAAATCATAGTGATAAGTAAATGATGGTATCAGTATAAGAATAGACAGATGGACTAGTGGAACGGAGAGATAGCTCAAAGACCAAGCCCAGTGGAAAAATGGCCAAGGAGTGGGCGTTTTACAGAAGAGGAAACCCCACAGGCTTATGAGCATTACAGGTCATGCTCAAATTCACTAGAAATCAGGGAAATGAAAATTAAGAAACAGTGAAAGATCTGATAGTATTTAGTCAAGCTAAATATAGGCATACCCTGTGGTCCAGTAATTCTGTTGCTGCATATTTATCACAAAGAAGTTCTCACAGAGCCATAAGGGAATGCTGCGTCATTATTTGTTGTGGCGGGGAATTGACGGGTGCCTGTGGAGAGGTTAAATGTGGCGGATGGACACCATGGAAAATTATACATCGCTTAAAAACAACAGCTTAGGTTTGCACACAGCAATATGGAGGCATCTTAAAAAGATAGTGCTTAGTGAAAAAAGTAAGGTACAGAATGAAAGAAAACATATTCATAACAATATTGGTTACAAACATTAAAAATTCTGCACACAAAACAGGAATACATTTTACAAGAGCATACAGAGAAGAAGACGCACTTCAGATGCATTAAAGTGGTTGCTTATGGAGGAGGGGGACGGGGGTGGGATGTGGGGCTTAAAGGGAAAGACTAAAAGCAGGGACATTTCATGGGCCTTGATACCGTGTGCCGTGAACTGAGGCGTTTCGTTTTCTCAACCAACAGGACAAGCATCATCATGTGCCTGATGGCGTGGAAGGCTCTGTGGACACAAGGGTGAGTCAGACACTTTTCATCAGTGGGAGGAAAATTAACAAATACATTCAGTATAATGGGCAAGCACCCCAGACATCATGAGAGCCTCGCTCTCATGTGAGATGCCGCATGTGTCCAGGGAGTGCTTCCTCTTGGAGGAACTGAGTCTGGAAGGACAAGTGGGAGGTAGTCAGGCTAAGGAAAAAGGAAAGGATATCTTAAGAAAGAATTATTATTCACCCCTCCTTTTTAATTTTGAGGATTCTTAAGGAAAAACCCCCTAAAAGCCAAAAAAGACAACAAAAACAAACTCTCAAAAAGTACAAAGAATAATACGATAATATGGGTGTACTCACTACCTGAAACTGGCAATTGTAGCGTATTTACTTCATGATTAAAATTGTTTTATTATAAAAAGCATCAAACATACGCAAAGGTAGATGAACCCCTTATAACCATTCTGTGGATTTTGCTGTATTTATCTCATCTACTCCTTTACTTTATCAGTTTTTTTTTTTTAAGAAGCCACAGCAATTTTTTTTGTTTGTTTTTTTCTGGGAAAATGCTAATATCTAATATCTGTTGCCAATCTTTCTCTCTCTCTGTTTTTTCCTCCCCGAAGCCCTGGTACAGAGTTATACATTTAGTTGTAGGTCCTTCTAGATCTTCTATGTGAGCCACTGCCACAGCATGGCAACTGACAGATGGATGGTGTGGTTCTGAGCCTGGGAACCGAACCTGGGCTGCTGAAGTGGAGCGCACTGAACTTTAACTGCTAGGCCATTGCGGCTGGCTCTGTCAGTTTTGAATAAAGGAAATGAAACCACAGGAAGTGGAATTCCTTTTATTTCAATTCCTATATTCCCATTCTTTCCTCCCTCCCTGACCGGAAGCAGCCAATATAATGAATTTAGTGTGGATCCTTTTGGTACATTTCAAAAATAGCTTTAATCACACTTAGGCTTCTTTAAGAAGAATCTATAGCAATACTGTGTAATAGAAATATAATGCAAGCTATATGTATAATTTACAATTTTCTCAGGGCCACATTTAGAAAGCAAAGAAGCACTCATGTACTAGAGTACAACAATAATATATGAAAACAGATAAGGTGAAATGTAGTATCATCAAAACATTAATGTCATGTTTAATGGAAAAACATTTTACATTGTTTCAGTTTTAAATTTTAAATTAATTAAAATAAGTAAAATAAAAAATTTAATTTCTCACTCATACTATCCACATTTCAAGTGCTCAATAGCCACATGTCCATATTGGACAGGACAACTCTAAATGTTTCACTTTGTATGCTGTTTAAGTTTACATACATAGAGCACTGTGCCTTTCTGCAATTAGCTTGTTGCATTTAGCATTATGCTTTGAGATTTATTCATGTAGAAATTATGTAGAACTTGTCCATTCCTAATAGTTGTATAGTATTCCGTCATAGATGGGCTGAATCAAATACTATATTTTATTATACTGTACAATCATCAAATACTATGTTTTATTTATCCAATCCACATTTAATAGACATTTAAATTATTTCTATCTATTATAAATAATGCTGAAACAAACTCCTCATAAGTATCTTTTTGGTGTAATATATAGAGATAGAATTCCTGAGCCATAAGCTATATACATTTTCAATTTTAGAAGCCATTTTCTTTTTTGGCTGAGGAAGATTTGCCCTGAGCTAACGTCTGTGCCAATCTTCCTGTATTTTGTATGTGGGTTGCTACCACAGCACGGCTGCTGATGTGTGGTGTAGGCCTGTGCCTGGGATCCGAACCCACAAACCTGGGCTGCTGAAGCAGAGTGCACCAAACTTAACCACTAGGCCACTGGGCTGGCCCCAAGAAGCCATTTCATGCTAGCCTGGGAATTCCAATTCCTTCACTTCCTTAGTAACAGATATTGTCATACTTAAAATCTATTGGGATGATCGTCTTAGTTTTAATCTTTTTGGCTGGATAATTTAATAAACTAGATTAGAAGGACAACAGGTCTCAAATTCTTGTAAATAACACATATATTGAATGTATTACCCAAATTTGAAAAATACGCTATTTTAAATGATTCTAAGAGAAACAAGGAAATGGATGTCAGCTAAGCATATGATTTCTTACATTTAAGAGAGCAGGGTAAGCACGTTAAAAGTGGCTGCTTCATTTATATGATTACTTGGTAGCATGCAATCTGAAAGAACGTTAGATAAGCAAGAAAGGCTAATGGTTTTACCTTTTAATTATAGAATCAACAACTAATTTATGGTGAATAAAGAAATATAGAAAAGAAAGAAAAAGATACATGCGTCTATGAAAGAAATTATAACCCAATTACGCTGAATTCACACCTATTAGATTTTGGGGTTTAGCTTCCAGTCTTTGTTGTTTTGCAATACAATATGTATTGATCATCAAAATAATAAAGCCACTATCTTTGGCCCCTGCTTCCTCAGCTTTGTGCTTGACAGAGTAGTCGCAGTTTTCTCTCGCCTTGTCAGGTTCCCATGAGGGCGAGAAACCAGAGGCGTGTGCTCTCACACTGTTCCCTGCACCATGGCCCTGAGACTTTGCCTTGATTCTTCCTGTGGCCATCATCACAGTCCGTACTGACTTCTAATTATTCAGGCATGTGTCTCCTGCCCTCATTTAGACTTGAAGGCAGAGGCTGCCTTTTGTTTTTATCCTCATCCCTCCATGCTCCAACTACATGCAGTGCCTTCCACTTAATACACACTCTTGTTTTAAAGACATAGACTCTTTAAATATTTGCTATGAATAAATGAGTTTCAGAGATGAAAGGAACAACCTCCATCGCACTTAACGTTTCAGTTCTGCCGTTGTATGCACAGTAGCTTTTATGGGAAATTTTGGCAACTCTCCTATCAATTGTGAAAGTCCTTAAGAGCACGTACTGTATGTCATCTTTGTATGCATTGATCCAATATTTCTTGAGCAAATATTTATGTGTAAGGTTTTGTGGTGGATTGGGGGTATAGTGAGAAGAAAAACACAAAGAGCCTCCATATAAATAAGCCACTGTTTTGGCTCAAGAAGTTTATGGATTAACTGGGTTGGGGAAAAGTAAGCATATCTTTCATACTGTTTAAGGGAACAGAAGGGACTAACATTCAGAGAATTATCTACTATGATGCTTTGCTAAGGTAGGTATTATGATGCCCATTTTGCAGCTGAGGAAGCTGAGACTTCAAGAAATTTAGCAAGGGCCAACACTTAGGTCTGTCTGACTCCAACTCAGTGTTTCCCATAGGTCCAGAAACCTACGCAGAGTGAGTGACTGTTGGAAGCGCACAAGCACTGGATTGCTCACTGTTTAAATTGAGGAAAGAACAAGGAGTAAACCTGAGACATTTCTCTTTTTCAGTCTGACTCAGACTAAGATCTGACTATTCTTGGCTAATGGATGTTTCCTTCAGGCAGCAGAGTCTCCTGCCTGGTCTGTGTTCTCTTTCTTGTTCTTAACTTTTTCCTTTTTGGAAAGTTTCCCAGAAGAAGTGACATTTGAACTGGATCGAGTAGTGGTCATCTGGATAGACGAGAGCCTAGAAGGCGTTCTGGGCAAAGAAAGAAGATGTGCCAAGACCTGAAAGGTGTTGCTGGATCTTAGGGTCAAGGGAGTGCTGGAGAGGACAGGAAATGGAGCTCCCAGGGTGGTTAGAGTATGAAAGCTTAACAAGACCAATCTACCCACTTGGTCCCAGGACCCAGCATGTGATCACATAGGTTGCACCCTGCGTGGGAACACCCGGCCAGTGGAGATGAGAATCCTGCTGGCCAGGCTGTGGCCCTGGCTCAGAGGAAGTATAGTATCTGCTTCCTGACCATCTGGAGCAGGGGTTTTTTCTCATTCATCTTGTAAGAGCTCTCTGTGATTCTGCCTCCAGGGGGAGGGGACATCTCTTCCTGCTTCACACAGAGGCTCAGTTGGGCAGACTGCTGCCCCGCTGGTAGGGTTGAAATCTCTGTTCTCTTAGAAAGGGAAGATTTCCCCACTGATTGCAGTGGAAGAGTCCCTGAACAGAAGATGAGCATAGAACCCAAGTAGATATCATATATAGTGAGCACATTTTTTTTCCCCCAGAAAGGAGGTATTTGCAACTTTACCCACCTGCCACCACTTTTCTTTCTTCTCCTTCCCCCCAATCAAATTATTTGCTCAAAAGAATTAGAAAAAAATAGGAAAAGTAAGCACGAGCTGGCTACTATTCCGTTTCCTCATCTGTGCAATGGGGATAATGCTAGTGCTGACTTCATGGGGCCTGCGAAACTTAAATGCAGTCATTCATAGCAAGATACTTGGAATGACAGCCGGCAAATCAGATGTGCTTAAGAGACATTAACTGCCCTTCCCCTCGACGCCCCTCCTATATGACCAAATGCCTATTTGGATCAATATGCCCTCCTTCCCTCTTACCTACTGATTGCTTTCTGCTCAAATCACCATGAAATTAATTGGATAGCCATCACCACATTTACATAATGTTAAATATATTTTAAGATATGAGCATTTTGAGAATAATGTTCTCTATTCTGATATGGGTTTAATGCAATTGTAAAGTTCCATTGGCTATTTTATCTATTTAAAGTGATTTTTGTCAGCATTATCAAGGTTTGGTCTTTATCTTTAAACTCTGTTTTCATAATGAAGTATGCAAAAACCTCTAGGCACGTGAAACTCACATAAAGTCTTTAAAGTCTTTAGATGAGCCAAGTGGGTCTAATAGTAAAAATGGCTTTACAATCTTAAGTGCATAAGCCAGCTTCTACAAATTAATATAAATATAATTCATGTGAAACTATTTAAGTTCATTTTATCATACCCAGTTTTGAAAAACAGAAATCCATCTCCAAATATGCCAATTCCTAGTTTTCTGCTTATAAAGGAGAGCTGAAAAATGGATAACTCAAAGTAACATATATTTTGAAAATTTTTTGCAGGGTACCTTAGAATGTATTACACAACTGTTTTTCCTGCCAATGGACCTGTTTATTTCTTTATGCTCTTTAAAAATTAGCAATATAAAAATTATTTTACATTTCCTGGGTAGTCTAGTTGCAAGGTGGAGGGATTACAAATTCACCATTATAAATCTCCAAAGTTAGACCTGCTAGCTGGTAGTTGGAAATTGACTGTAGGTGTCATTATGTAACCAATAAGAACAATATAAGTCCACATCTATCAAATACTCATTTTCTACAGAGGGTTTTAAGATTTGCTTTAGTGGGAGTGTACTTTAGGGGGGTAATTAGAAAATAAATCCCGTGTTACTTGCTTATTCCATCCTTTTCACAAATTTTCTCCCATTAACAATTTTGAGAAAGAAATATGATTTTGTTTTCTTTGATTAATTTTATTCTTGCAAGGCTATTCAACATCTAAAGGCTTACTAAGACTAATGGTTGCGAGAAATGGAACATTTGACTCTTTATATAATAAATTCTGGCAATACTTACTCAGGCATATCATCAGGAAGGTTGTTATGTACTCAATTTTGTCTGGGGAGGAAAGATGAATTACTTCCTTCTAGGACTTTTGCAAACAAATACTGATTTTAGACATTTTAGTTTAGAAATATATTTTTTATACATATTTGAAGAAATTTGGTTTTATAGAAACGCTACACATCTTATTTCTTATTCCTTGAGAATGAGGGAAATGAGCAGATGATATTCCTATGTTTTCTGGGAAGAATTTGATTTTGCAGAATTTCTAACAATTTCACCTGATAAGGGCTTCAGGAATCCAACTTGTAGCAATTTTAGATATAGATCTATCACTCTTAATTGATCATTGATAACTCTTGAAATCAGTTTATCTGAAGGATAACTGGTACCGATAGATTGGCCACAGCAGTAACCAAATTTCACTTACAAGGAAAATAAGTATCATTACACAATTCCTCTTTATTGTCTCCCTGACCCCGATTTTTAAGTCAAATATCCTAAAAAAAAGGAGAGAGACAAAGAATATAAGTAAACAGGGTAGGAGAAATCATTCATTACCTTCAGCAGCCCATGATCTGGATGGATTAACAGACTAGACAAACATAAATGACTGCTACTGAATAATGTAATCATCCCAGAAGTTTTATAGTATTGTGGTTAAGGCTCAGGTGATAGGCTCAGACAGTCCAAGTTCAAAACCTTACTCTGCCATGTTCCAGCTGTGCGGATTTGGACAGCTGTTTAACCTCTCTAAGCATCAGTTTCCCCATCTGTTTAATGGGGACAATAGTACACGTTTAGTTTTTTTGTGAGAATTAAATGAGCTAATTCTCACGCAAAGTGCTTAGCACACAGTAGGTGCTCAACTAATGATGGCTATTTTGTCTGTATTAATGCTCATGGGATACAGAGTTCTTAACTGATAAAGGGGCTGAGGGCAGAGCAGTGGTCCCAGTTAGGTGGCATCAATCAGAGACAACATCCTGTAGAAGAGGAAATTTGACCTCATTTTGGAAGTGCCAATGAATATGTGTGGATGAAGAAGGAGAAACCATCTTTCAGATACTGAAACTGACATGCAAGTAAAAACAAACGTGCTTTTTTTGGTTTTGTTTTAAAGATTGGCACCTGAGCTAACAACTGTTGCCAATCTTCTTTTTTTCCCCCCTGTTTTTTCCTCCCCAAATCCCCCCAGTACACAGTTGCACATTTTAGTTGTGGGTCCTTCTAGTTGTGGCATGTGGGACGCCGCCTCAGCGTGGCTTGATGAGTGGTGCCATGTTGGCGCCCAGGATCCAAACTGGCAAAACTCTGGGCTGCCAAAGTGGAACGTGCAAAGTTAACCACTTGGCCACGGGGTGGGCCCCCAAACCTGCTTTTGAAGCTCAGAAAATCATGCTGATTGAAGTTTGAAAATATATTTGCTTGGCCAGAAGTAGATTTATATAGGGAAGTAAGAAAGAATGGGGTTGATTAGATAAATGGTCAGTTGAATGTTAGCTTACATGGAAAAAAATCTATTTGGAAATTGGGAGCTTTTGTTCCAGCTGTGCGGATTTGGACAGCTGTTTAACCTCTCTAAGCATCAGTTTCCCCATCTGTTTAATGGGGACAATAGTACACGTTTAGTTTTTTTGTGAGAATTAAATGAGCTAATTCTCATGCAAAGTGCTTAGCACACAGTAGGTGCTCAACTAATGATGGCTATTTTGTCTGTATTAATGCTCATTAATAATCATCATAGTTGATGATGCCTTCCATTATTACTTTATCTGCTTGCTGTTACATAAATAGACTCTCCCATTCTACCCCATAATGTCCACGCTGGAAATGCAGGAGGAGAGGGCCTTTGTCTAAGAACTTACTCAGCGCTTCTCCGATGGTGACTGAGTTCTGGACTTTCGTTGATTGAAGGAAGCGCAGCTATTGGAGCTCTGCACAAGAAAGTGAGAGGAATGGGCGTACGTATGTGTGGATCTGTGTATATAAATATATATGTGTAAATTTCTTTTTCTCCTGATTGGGCTGGCCTAGGAGGGAACATGTGGGAAGGGTAGAGGAGACATAGAGGATAGCCAAGACCTGTTATGAAAGGGGATTTCTAATAGTAAATGTGCATTTTTGTGTGGTACATTCTTTTCCAGTATTCCCAGACCTCAGGCACAGGTGCTGTGCTGCCGTGAGTGAGTGTTCTCTTTTGTGTGTGTAAATTATGGAAGGGACTGAGCTCTGCGCCCGGGTTGGTGTAGTATGGAAAATAACCTTGGCCTGGGAAGGCAAAGTGATCTTCAAGCCAAACTAACTGAGCAGAGGAGGGAGCTGAACGCCAGAGGTGTTCATTGCAATAGAATTCTGAGAATCTGCAGAAATCCCCGGGAGGACGCGCACTTCCCACAAGTCACTGGATGTAGGCTTGAGCTTCCCTTAGTGTCATCTCAAGGGCAGGGTGACTCAGTGAATTTTTGTAGGGATAAAGTTGAATTTACATACTTACTTTAGTAGGGATAAGAGCTGACTACATATGTCTGCCTCTTTTCACGTTATCCAAGGAGCCCCTACGTCCAGGCCTAGGCTGCCTCGGCGGTTTCTTGGGGCCCAGGCAGGACCTCAGAGGAGTGAGTTCGCCTGCCATGCCGCTTTGGCTTCTCTCAGCACTTTCACGGACACTGAGATGTCACACAGTGGATGCCTGTCTTCCTGACTTACCTCCAGGACTGAGACCCCTCCTTCCCCCACTTGTCAGTAAAGATGACAGCTAGCGATGATCTTTCTATGGCAGAGCAACACTTTAAATTTTTAAGTACTTAACGTCTGCTCCAAGAAATGCTGGGAAGAAAATCTGAGGCAGTCGATTTTTTTAGAGGAATGTTTTTAGGAATCTGCTTGGAGTCATCTCTTGGTCTTTGTCTCATTTCTGTCTAATTTTGTGGCTATAATGCTATTTTTAAATTAACTGTCACACAGCACAAACCAAATAAATGTCATCTGACTTTTTTGCTTTTGTTTTTAGTATGGCATTTAAATAATCTCCCTGCTTTTTAGCAGACTGTTTTATTACTGAAACAAGTCGGGGATGCAGGTGGGGAGTTAATTGTAAAGAAAATAGAGAGAATTCTATGGGCATGGTGCTGGTGACAGGGTTAAGAGCAGATTACTTGGGTTGGAATCCCAGCTTTTCTACTTCCTCGCAAGGTAACCTTTTTTTTTTTCTGACCAAAATCAGTTTACTTTTATTATCACCTTCACCAGCAATTTTAGATAATGTCATTGATAAAGGACTCCTCTCCTACACATAAATCTTTAGCTGGTCTAAGTTTTAAGCAATTGCTGCAGTTTATTGCTGAGTATTAACAATATATGTGTGTCAAATGATCACATTTTTATAATCTGTCCCTTAATACGCACTGTATTCTACATGGAATTGAATTTGGAGAAGTCCCAATCACTGGCCCCCACCCGTGCAGACTCACTGACGCCTGTTCCTCTGGAGGGCCACTTCTCCTGGTTCAGAATCACTTGTGCTTGCTCCGGGAGAAGTTCAACGTGGTAATCTCTGTGGTCTATGTGTTCTTGCATTTAAACACAGGTTCTAAATAAACAATGATAGTGGAGTGATTGTAAAGATGGATTTGAATTTCTTTTTTAAAAATATTTATTTGTTTTTGTGAGGAAGATTGGCCCTGAGCTAACATCCGTGCCAATCTTCCTCTATTTTTTATGTGGGGTGCTGCCACAGTGTGGCTATTTTTTTTTAACTTTCAAATGTACATCATAATAAATTTCGAATTCTGTGTAGATTACATCATGTTCACCACCCAAAGACTAATTACAATCCATCACCAAACATTAGCCTAATCACCCCTTTTGCCCTCCTCCCTCCCCCCTTTCCCTCTGGTGACCATCAATCCAATCTCTGTTGCTATGTGCTTATTTGTTACTGTTTTTATCTTGTACTTATGAGTGAGATCATATGGTATTTGACTTTCTCCCTCTGACTTATTTCACTCAGCGAGCATAATACCCTCAAGGTCCATCCATGTTGTCACAAATGCCTAGCCAGGTAACCTTAAAGAAGTTATTTAAACTCTCTCGTTCTCAAGCTCATCTGTAAAATGGGAATAGTAATAGTATCTATCTCTTAGGGCTGTTAAGATAATGCATGTAAATCTCCTAGAAAAGTACTGGGCATCTAATGAGTGCTCAATTACCTACTTATTTTTATTACTATTATTATAACTCATTATTTATAAGAAAAATTGAGATTGATTTAATCTCATTATTTCATTGCCTCCACCTTGTTTTTGAATTTACATGATACATTTTTTTTTTTTTTAGCTCAGGGCCAATCTTTATTTTTTAAATTTTTTCAGGTGTGGGATACTGCCACAGTGTGGCTTTTTTTAAAAAAAATTTTTTTTAACTTTCAGATGTACATGGTAATATGTTTCGAATTCTGTGTGGATTACATCATGTTCACCACCGGAAGACTAATTATAATCCGTCACCACACACATGTGCCTAATCACACCTTTCACCCTCCTCTCTCCTCTCTTACCCTCTGGTGACCATCAATCCAACCTCTGTTGCTGTGTGTGTGTTTGTTTGTTGTTGTTCTTATCTTGTACTTATGAGTGAGATCATATGGTATTTGACTTTCTCCCTCTGACTTACTTCACTCAGCATAATAACCCTCAAGGTCCAGCCATGTTGTCACAAATGGCTGGATTTCATCATTTCTTATGGCAGAGTAGTAGTCCATTGTGTGTATATACCACATCTTCTTTATCCATTTGTCCCTTGATGGGCACCTAGGTTGCTTCCGAGTCTTGGTTATTGTGAATAATGCTGCAATGAACATAGGGGTGCATGTATCTTTACGCATTCGTGTTTTCAGTTTCTTTGGATAAATATCCAACAGTGGAATAGCTGGATCATATGGTAGATCTATTCTTAATTTTTTGAGGAAACTCCATACTGTTTTCCATAGTGGCTGCACCATTTGCACTCCCACCAGCAGTGTACAAGGGTTCCCTTCTCTCCACATTCTCTCCAACATTTATTGTTTCCTGTCTTGTTAATTATACCTCATTGTAGTTTTTTTTTAAAGATTGGCCCCTGAGCTGACAACTGTTGCCAATCTTCTTTTTTTTTCTGCTTTATCTCCTCAAACCGCCCTCCTGACTCCCCGGTACATAGTTGTATACCTTAGTTCCAGGTCCTTCTACTTGTGGGATGTGGGACGCTGCCTCAACGTGGCCTGACAATCGGTGCCATGTCCGTGCCCAGGATCTGAACCCTGGGCCACCGCAGCAGAGCTTGCGAACTTAACCACTCGGCCACAGCGCCGGCCCCACCTCACTGTGGTTTTGATTTGTGTTTCCCTGATTGTTAATGATGTTGAGCGTCTTTTCATGTGCCTGTTGTTCATCTACATATCTTCTCTAGAGAAATCTCTGTTCAGATCTTTTGCCCATGTTTTAATTGGGTTGTTGGTTTTTTTGTTGTGGAGATGTATGAGTTCTTTCTGTATTTTGGATATTAACCGCTTATCTGATAGATGGTTTGCAAATATCTTCTCCCAGTTGTTAGATTTTTCTTTTCATTTTGTTGATGGTTTCCTTTGCTGTGCCGAAGCTTTTTAGTTTTTAGTTTTAGCTTTTGTTTATTTTTTCTTTTGTTTCCCTTGCCTGGTCAGACATGGTACTTGAAAATATACTGCTAAGACTGATGTCAAAGAACGCACTGCCTATGTTTACTTCCAGAAGTTTCATGGTTTCGGGTCTTACAGTCAAGTCTGTAATCCATTTTGAGCTGATTTTTGTGCATGGTGTAAAATAATGGTCTACTTTCATTCTTTTGCATGTGGCTGTCCAGTTTTCCCAACACCATTTATTGAAGAGACTCTTCTTTCTCCATTGAATGCTCTTGGCTCCCTTGTGGAAAATTAGCTGTCCATAAATGTGTGGATTTATTTCTGGGCTCTCAGTTCTGTTGCATTGATTTGTGTGTCTGTTTTTGTGTTAGTACCATGCTGTTTTGATTACTATAGCTTTGTAGTATATTTTGAGATTGGAGAGCATGACACCTCCAGCTTTGTTCTTTTTCCTCAGGATTCCTTTGGCTAATTCGGAGTCTTTTGTCATTCCACATAAATTTTGGGATTCTTTGTTCTATTTCTCTCAAAAATGTTGTTGGAACTTTGATAGAGATTGCGTTGAATCTGCAGATTGCTTTAGGAAGTATGGACGTTTTAACTATGTTAATTCTTCCAATCCAAGAGCACAGAATGTCTTTTCATTTCTTTGTGTCTTCTTCAATTTCTTTCAACAAAATTTTATAGTTTTCGCTGTACAGATCTTTCACCTCTTTGGTTAAGTTTAGTCCTAGGTATTTTGTTCTTTTTGTTGCAATTGTAAACAGGATTGTATTCTTAATTTCTCTTTCTTCTACTTCACTGTTAGTGTATAGAAACACAACTGATTATTGTATGTTGATTTTGTATCCCGTGACTTGACTGTATTCATTTGTTATTTCTAAAAGTGTTTTAGTGGATTCTTTAGGGTTTGCTATATATAAAATCATGTTATCTGTAAATCGTGACAGTTTCACTTCTTCTTTTCCAATTCAGAACCCTTTTATTTCTTTTTCTTGCCTAATTGCTCTGGCTAGGACTTCCAATACTGTGTTAAATAAGAGTGGTGAAAGTGGGCATCCTTGTCTGATTCCTGTTCTTAGAGGGATAGCTTTCAGTTTTTCTCCATTGAGAGTGATATTAGCTGTGGGTTTGTCATATATGGGCTTTATTATGGTGAGATATTTTCCTTCTATACCCATTTTATTTAGAGTTTTTATCATAAATGGATGCTGTATCTTGCCAAATGTTTTCTCTGCATCTATTGAGATGATCATGTGATTATTATTCTTCATTTTGTTAATGTGGTGAATCATGCTGATAGATTTGCGGATGTTGAACCATCCCTGCCTCCCTGGAATGAAACCTACTTGATCATGGTGTATGATGTTTTTAATGTATTGTTGTATTTGATTTGTTAGTATTTTGTTGAAGATTTTTGCGCCGATGTTCATCAGTGATACTGACCTGTAATTTTCTTTTTTTGTGTGTTGTCCTTGTCTGGTTTTGGTATCAGAATAAAGTGGGCTTCGTAGAATGAATTAGGAAGACTTCCCTCCTCTTCAAATTTTGGAAGAGTTTGAGAAGGATAAGTATTAAGTCTTCTTTGGAAGTTTGGTGGAATTCACCAAGGAATTAATCTAGTCTTGGACTTTTATTTTTTGGGAGGTTTTTGATTACTGTTTTGATCTCCTTACTGGTGATTGGGCTATTCAAGTTCTTTATTTCTTCTTGGTCCAGTTTTGGAAGGTTGTATGATTCTAAGAATTTATCCATTTCTTCTAGATCATCCAATTTGTTGGCATATAGCTTTTCATAGTATTCTCTTATAATCTTTTGTATTTCTGAGGTGTTCATTATAATTTCTCCTCTTTCATTACTGATTTTATTTATTTGAGGCTTCTCTCTTTTTTCCTTGGTGAATCTAGCTAAAGGTTTGTCAATTTTGTTTATCTTTTCAAAGAATCAGCTCTTGGTTTCATTAATTTTTCTTTTCTTAAAATTTATTTTTATTTTTGTTTATTTTATTTTATTTGTTTATTTTCAGATGTACATCATAATGTATTTCGAATTCTGTGTAGATTACATCATGTTCACCACCCGAAAACTAATTATAGTCCAGCCCCTCACATCTGAGCCTAATCACCCCTTTTGCCCTCTCCCCTCCCCTTTTCCCCTATGGTAACCACCAATCCAATCTCCAATGCTATGTGTTTGTTTGTCATTGTTTTTATCTTCTACTTATGAGTGAGATCATATGGTATTTGACTTTGTCCCTCTGACTTATTTCACTCAGCATAATATCCTCAAGGTCCATCCATGTTGTCACAAATGGCTGGATTTCATCGTTTCTTATGGCAGAGTAGTATTCCATTGTGTATATATACCACATCTTCTTTATCCAATGTCCCTTGATGGGCACCTAGGTTGCTTCCAAATCTTGGTCACTGTGTACAATGCTGCAATGAACATAGGGGTGCAAGTATCTTTATGCCTTTGTGTTTTCAGTTTCTTTGGATAAATACCCAGCAGTGGGATAGCTGGATCATATGGTAGATCTATCCTTAACTTTCTGAGGATATTCCATACTGTGTTCCATAGTGGCTGCACCAGTTGGCACTCCCACCAGCAGTGTACAAGGGTTTCCTTCTCTCCACATCCTCTCCAACATTTGTTGTTTCCTGTCATGTTAATTATTGCCATTCTGACTGGAGTGAGGTGTTACCTCATTGTAGTTTTGATTTGCATTTCCCTGATAGCTAATGATGTTGAGCATCTTTTCATATGCCTGTTGGCCATCCATATATCTTCTTTGGAGAAATCTCTGTTCAGATCTTTTGCCCATTTTGTAATTGGATTGTTGGTTTTTTTGTTGTTGAGCTGTATTAGTTCTTTGTATATTTTGGATATTAACCCCTTATCTGATATGTGGTTTGCAAATATCTTCTCCCAATTGTTAGGTTGTCTTTTCGTTTTGTTGATGGTTTCCTTTGCTGTGCAGAAGCTTTTTAGTTTGATGTGGTCCCATTTGTTCATTTTTTCTTTTGTTTCCCTTGCCTGGTCAGACATGGGACTTGAAAATATGCTGCTCAGACCAATGTCAAAGAGCGTATTGCCTATGTTTTCTTCTAGAAGTTTCATGGTTTCGGGTCTTACAGTCAAGTCTTTAATCCATTTTGAGTTGATTTTTGTGCATAGTGTAAGGGAATGGTCTACTTTCATTCTTTTTCCTGTGGCTGTCCAGTTTTCCCAACACCGTTTATTGAAGAGACTCTCCTCTCTCCATTGTATGCTCTTGGCTCCCTTGTCGAATATTAGCTGTCCATAAATGTGTGGGTTTATTTCTGGGCTCTCAATTCTGTTCCATTGATCTGTGTGTCTATTTTTGTACCAGTACCATGCTGTTTTGGTTACTATGACTTTGTAGTGTATTTTGAAATCAGGGAGTGTGATACCTCCAGCTTTGTTCTTTTTTCTCAGGAATCCTTTGGCTTTTCTGGGTCTTTTGTTGTTCCATATAAATTTTAGGATTCTTTGTTCTATTTCTGTGAAAACTGTTGTTGGAATTTTGATAGGGATTACATTGAATCTATAGATTGCTTTAGGAAGTATGGACATTTTAACGATGTTAATTCTTCCAATCCAAGAGCATGGAATATCTTTCCATTTCTTTGTGTCTTCTTCGATTTCTTTCAACAATGTTTTATAGTTTTTGGTGTACAGATCTTTCACCTCTTTGGTTAAGTTTATTCCTAGGTATTTTATTCTTTTTGTTGCAATTGTAAATGGGATTGTATTCTTAATTTCTCTTTCTGCTACTTCGTTGTTAGTGTATAGAAATGCAACAGATTTTTGTATGTTGATTTTGTATCCCGTGACTGGACTGTATTCCTTTACTGTTTCTAAAAGTTTTTAGTGGATTCTTTAGGGTTTTCTATATATAAAATCATGTCGTCTGCAAAGAGAGACAGTTTCACTTCTTCTTTTCTAATTTGGATCCCTTTTATTTCTTTTTCTTGCCTAATTGCTCTGGCTAGGACTTCCAATACTATCTTAAATAAGAGTGGTGAAAATGGGCATCTTTGTCTGGTTCCTGTTCTTAGGGGAATAGCTTTCAGTTTTTCTCCATTGAGAATGATATTTGCTGTGGGTTTGTTGTATATGGCCTTTATTATGTTGAGGGATTTTCCTTCTATACCCATTTTATTTAGAGTTTTTATCATAAATGGATGCTGTATCTTGTCAAATGCTTTCTCTGCATCTATTGAGATGATCATGTGATTATTATTCTTCATTTTGTTAATGTGGTGTATCATGTTGATAGATTTGCAGATGTTGAGCCATCCCTGCCTCCCTGGAATGAAACCTACTTGATCATGGTGTATGCTGTTTTTAATGTATTGTTGTATTTGATTTGCTAGTATTTTGTTGAGGATTTTTCCATTGATGTTCATCAGTGATGTTGGCCTGTAATTTTTTTTGTGTGTGTTGTCCTTGTCTGGTTTTGGTATCAGGATAATGTGGGCTTCGTAGAATGAGTTAGGAAGCCTCCCCTCCTCTTCAAATTTTTGGAAGAGTTTGAGAAGGATAAGTATTAACTCTTCTTTGAATGTTTGGTAGAATTCACCAGGGAAGCCATCTGGTCCTGGACTTTTATTTTTTGGGAGGTTTTTGATTGCTGTTTCTATCTCCTTACTGGTGATTGGCCTATTCAAATTTTCTACTTATTCTTGGTCCAGTTTTGGAAGGTTGTATGATTCTAAGAATTTATCCATTTCTTCTAGATTATACAATTTGTTGGCATATAGCTTTTCATAGTATTCTCTTATTATCTTTTGTATTTCTGAGGTGTCCATTGTAATCTCTCCTCTTTCATTTCTGATTTTATTTATTTGAGCCTTCTCTCTTTTTTTCTTGGTGAGTCTAGCTAAGGGATTGTCAATTTTGTTTATCTTTTCAAAGAGCCAGCTCTTGGTTTCATTTATTTTTTTTATTGTTCTTTTAGTCTCTATTTCATTTATTCCTGCTGTGATTTTTATTATTTCCTTCCTTTTGCTGATTTTGGGCTTTGTTTGTTGTTCTTTTTCCAGTACCTTTAGATGCACTTTTAGATTGTCTATTTGGGAGTTTTCTTCTTTGTTGAGGTAGGCCTAAATTGCTATAAACTTCCCCTTATAACCACTTTTGCTGTATCCCACTGATTTTTGCATGTCATGTTTTCATTTTCATTTGTCTCCAGGAATTTTTTGATTTCCTCTTTGATTTCTTCATTGACCCAATCGTTGTTCAGTAGCATTTTGTTTAATCCCCACATTTTTGTGGCTCTTCTGGTTTTCTTCCTGTAGTTGATTTCCAGTTTCATACCTTTGTGGTCAGAAAAGATGCATGGTATTATTTCATTCTTCTTAAATTTTTTGAGACTTGTTTTGTGGCCTAATATGTCATCAATCCTGGAGAATGTTCCATGGGCATTTGAAAAGAATGTGTATCCTGTGGTTTTTGGTTGGAATCTTATGTATATATCTATTAAGTCCCTCCGGTCTAATGTGTCGTTTAAGGCCAATTTTTCCTTATTTATCTTCTGTTTGGATGATCTATCCATTGGTGTAAGTGGAGTGTTAAAGTCCCCTACTATTATTGTGTTACTGTCTATTTCTCCTTTTATGTCTGTTAATAATTGTTTTATATATTTAGGTGCTCCTATGTTGGGTGCATAGATATTTACTAGTGTTATATTTTCTTGTTGGATTGTTCCCTTTATCATTATGTAGTGCCCTTTTTTGTCTCTTGTTATAGTTTTTGTTTTAAAGTCTATATTTTGTCTGATATAAGTATCGCTACCCCCGCTTTCTATTCTTTGCCATTTACATGGAATATCTTTTCCCATTCTTTCACTTTCAGTTTGTGAGTGTCTGTAGGTCTGAAATGTGTCTCTTGGATGAAGCATATACATGGGTCTTGTTTTTTTATCCAATCGGCCACCCTGTGCCTTTTGATTGGGGCATTTAGTCTATTGACATTTAAAGGAACTATTGATAAATATGAATATATTGCCATATTGTTACTTTTTTTCTGGGTGTTTTAGTAGTGTTCCCCTCTTCCTTTCTTCTTCTCTTGCTCTCTTCCCTTGTGGTTTGATGGCTCTCTTTAGTAATATGTTTGATTTCTTTCTTCTGACTTATTTGTTTACTTATTATAGGATTCTGGTTTGTGATTACCATGAGGTTCGTATATAATATTCTATGTATATAGCAAACTCTGTTGAGTTGATAGTCTCTTTAGCTTGACCTCTTTCTAACAGCTCTACTCTTTTACTTCCCTCCTCCCACATTTTGTGGTTTTGAAGTCATATCTAATCTCTTGCTTTGTGTGTGTCTATCCATTACCCTTTCATCATTGAAACAGGTGATTTTAGTATTTTTGTCTTGTAACCTTCATATTATCTTCATAGATGGCTGATCTGCTATCTTGACTATATTTTTGCCTTTACCAGTGATTTTATTGCCTGTGCTTTTTTTTTGTGTGTGTGATAATTTTCTTATCCCTATTTGTGGTCCTCCCTTCCCACTTAAATAAGTCCCTTCATCATTTCTTGTAGAACTGGTTTCTTGGTGATACTCATTTAAGTTTTGCTTGTTGAGGAAGCTCTTTATCTCTCCTCCCATTCTGAATGATAACTTTGCTGGATAGAGTATTCTTGGCTATAGGTTTTTTCTTTTCAGCACTGTAAATAAGTCATGCCTCTGTCTTATAGCCTATAGGATTTTGGCTGAGAAGTCCACTGATAGCCTTATGGGGTTTCCTTTGTATGTCACTTGTTACTTTTCTCCTGCTGCTTTTAGGATTCTCTCTTTATGTTTAATTTTTGACATTTTAATTATAAGTTGTCTTGGTGTGGGCCTCTTTTGGTTTGTCTTGTTTGGAGCTCTCTGTGCTTCCTGTACTTGAATGTCTGTCTCCTTCCTTAGGTTAGGAAAGTTTTCAGCTATTATTTCTTCAAATATATTTTCTGCCCCTTTGTCTCTCTCTTTTCCTTCTGGGACACCTATAATAAGAATGTTAACATGCATGATATTGTCCAGAGTTCCCTTAGACTGTTCTCATTCTGTCTAATTCTTGTTTCTTTTATCTGTTCAGCTTGGGTGATTTCCTCTAGTCTTTCTTCCAGCTCACTGATCTGTTCTTCTGCTTCCTCTACTCTGCTATTGAGTCCCTCTAGTGAATTTTTCATTTACAGTATTGTATTCTTCATTTCTGATTGGTTCTTTTTTATATTTTCCAGTTTTTTGTTGACGAGCTCACTGTGTTCATCCAGTCTTCTCACAGTATCTGTGAGCATCCTTATGAAATTTTGTTTGAACTCTTTGTCAGGTAGATTGCTTATTTCTGTTTCATTTAGTACTTTTTCTAGGGTTTTGTCCTGTTCCTTGCTTGGAATGTGTTCCTTTGCCTCCTCATTATGCTTCTTTCTCTGTGCTTTTATCTATGTATTAGGTGAGTCTGCTCCGTCTCCCGATTTTGGAGGAGTGGCCTTATGTAAGAGATGCTTTTCGAGGCCCAGCAGTGTGCTTCCCTCTCTTCACCAGTCTAATTGATCCAGGATTGACCCCCTTTGTGGGCTACTTATGTCCTTCAGCTGTGGCAGTGTTGCTCTTAATGCAGGTAGCCAGAGAGTCTAGTCTTTTCCTCCCTGGCTGAATGTTTGTAAATCTGGTTTTGGGAGCCTCAGCACTCTTGACTGCAGGGTCTAATAGCACACTGCTGTTGCAGTTTTCCAGTTAGTTGAGTAGGTAACCAGTGTAGCTGGTTTCTAGACTGAGGGGCTTACAGTTGTGATAGGCCTCAGGCCTACAAGGCTGTTGTCAGCTCTCTTAGGATTGCAGCTGAGTAGGGCTGGCCCCAGGCACAGGAGCACCCAATTGTTTTAGGTTTTGGAAGGTGAGGCTGATCCTCTTTGTGCCTATTTGTGAAGTACAGGTCTTCTGTCACTGATAAGCCCCACCCCCTACAGGTCCACACATACCATCAACACAGTCCTGGTCCATGCACACTTCCATACTCCCTGGAGTGTATCCAGTCACCCCACTGGAAGGCCCTCACCAACGCCCCCTACAGTTCACCTGGTCCTCACACAGGCCCTGCCCCACAGAGGTGGACATGCTTGCCTGCATGTAGAGAATCAAGGCACCCAGTTTATGCAGGCTGACAAGTAGCCTGAGGGCCTGCTGTTGGGTGGGTCCAGTCCCTGGGCAGGCTGCCTGCCCTGGATGAACTGGATTAAATCTGTGCACTCTTGTGGGTGTGGAAGACCCCTGGGCTAACAAGCCTGGGGAAGAACTTCAATGGCATCTGCCAGGTTTGGTGTCAGCACGCCTGTACTAGGTCACAACAATGGCTGCCACCAATGTCTCAGTCTCTGGAGAGATCCCACTTCTTACCAAGATGCACCCTGAGCCTACCAGGTGAGTCTCTTTTCACCAAAAGACTGTGCAGCTTTCTTTTGGTGATTTTAGGTTGCTGTCTGAGATGGGTGAATTTATGCATGGGCCCTTTAAGAGCTGAGTTTTTTTGGCTTTCTTCTGATAGTTTTTCTAGGGGTATCCCCTGTTGCGGTTAATAGCCAGCAAAGCCAGATAGTAGGACACTCATCTCAGTTGTGCTGAGTCTGAAGGATACTTATAGCAGTAATGTGCCCCTGCTCAGGTCCCCCACTTCTCCAGGGAAGGCTGTGTACCCTAGGATGGCTCCCAGCCAGCTAGGAAGCTCTGCCACTCATGAAGGTAGCTTCCTTTCTCTCCAGAAGGAATTTCTGCCTCTTCTGCCCCAGTCAGGACTGTCCTCTGTTGGGGTTCTTTTTATCCAGTTTTCTCTCCAGGGTAATTTTCCCAAGAATAGTTGTAATCTGTTTGTGTTTGTGGGAGGAAGTGAGTTCAGAGTCTGCCTACAACACCATCTTGATGAGATCTCAAAGTGATACTTTGTAATTGGATTATTTACAAAAATGAATACATTTGCTTTCCCATGACTTTTGGCTGTTTTTGCAAATTCATATTTAAATACATAAAAATTTGCTATGATGGGGATATTCTAAGAATGTTCCATTGAGCTTGAAGACAGCACCCAAAAAGGAAACCCTTTAACATTCGTAGCATGATTGGAGTAAGTGTGAGGTCTCCCCAAGTGTCAACTCGAAAGGGGTAACATTCATTTGAAAATGCAAGTTCTTTTTTTTTTTAATGACAAACCCAAATTCATTCATATTACTGTTACAGGGAGGAAAATGGCCCCCACAAAAATGTCCATGTCTTAACCCCCAGAACCTGTGATTATGTTATGTTACAGGGCAAGGAGGAGTTAAGGTTGCTAGCCAGCTGATTTTGAGATGAGATTATCCTGGATTATCCAGATGGGCCCAAGCATTCTTATAAGTGAAAGATGGAAGCAGAAGAGTCAGTATGAGAGTGATGCAGCATGAGAAAGACTTGTCCACCCACTGCTTGCTTTCAAGATGGAAGAGGGCCATGAGTCAAAACCATGGGCAACCTCCAGAAGCTGGAAGATTAAAGAAACAGATTCTCCTTTCTCTAGAGCCTCCAGAAGGATGGCAGCCCTGCCACCACCTTGATCTTAGCTCAGTGGGATCCATTTCAGACATCCAGCCTCCAGAGCTGTGAGATGATAAACTGGTGCTGTTTATGGTAATTTGTTATAGCAGCCATAGGAAACTAATATGACGGTGTGCTTTATCATGCCTTCTGTCATGGGCTAAGTTTATAATTATTGTCTTTTTTATGTCTTTAATATTTTAGGATGCTTAGAAGAAGGATAAAGATCACTTTCAGAAGAGAGAAAAAGGAGTACACCAAAAATTACCACCCAAGGTGTCGATGTTAGTGAAGAAACGTTCTCTGTGTTCGGTGGAAGGCTATCTTCCTTCTGTTTCACTAGTCAGAGACTGCCTGCATGCTTAGAGCACACGTTGGAGCTTGGAATGAGGGTCTTGTGCTGCGGACAAAGCAAATCACCGAAGAGAATCTTACCTTGGGCAGAATGGCTGTGTTTATGGAAATTTTGAAAAGATTAAACTGATGAAGCTTCTATTTAAAGAATTATTCTGATTGTTTATGTTTTCCCCAGGCTACTGGGGGTAAATACATATGCTATTCATTGGAAAATCTGTTTTTTTCTTTGGAAATATAAGTGATAGAGTATCTGCAACTTTTAGGTATATTAAAACTATAAAAAGAAAAAAGGGACAATTTTAGAAACAATTGTGTGTAGGTTGGCATGAGGTGAGGATGATTATTTTGCAGCATAATTTTGTGAAAGGGGGCGCAGAATTTACAGTACATGAAAGAGTCAAGTTTAAAGGTGAAAGGAGCATTGACTGGTGATGGCTCATGGGGAGGGATTCTAACAAGATGATCTAAGGAGAACCAGCACAGCCAGAGAGGCAAAGCAAGTAAAGAGGCCCAGTGAGCTCCTGCGAACGGAAAGAACGAACAAGAACGCGTAGAGTTGTTTACAACTTTATCGGGGAAAAAGAAATACAAGAGAGAGAATGCCCATCAGTAAATGAGGAGGGAGGAGAAATCAATGTTAGCTGTAAAATGTCTGAGCTATTGAACTGCTGTTTTCAAGCCTATCTTTATGAAGAAATAGGGGTCTGGATAATTGGGAAGTAATTAAGGCCCTACCAACTTTGAGGCACTATCAATAATAAATAAGTAAATAATTAGCAATCGCATTAATAAAATGTGTGTGTGTGTGTAGAAGAAATGCATTCTACAATAAATTTTCCTGTTCCAGTGGTAATTATTACACCACTTTTGAAACCACCAGTGGATTGGGGAGGAACCCCCCTCCAAACATGCACAATTAATTAGCTGCAATGATTCGACCAGAGGAAAGAGACAAAGGAAAGAGCTCTTCAGGCTGAAATCTAGAGGATCTGATACCTGTTTATTTAAGCAAACAGCACCAAACACACACACACACACAGCATTGGAGTGGAACAATTTAAAGTCTAGACCACCAGGTGTGGGGTTGGGAACCATACAAAGTGCAGTTCTCAGCTCCTCGTTGTTCAGAGAACCTGCGTCACTCAGGTGACTGACTACGTAATTTTTACAAATGCTGGATACTTGGGAGTTTAACATCTTCAGAACTAAAATGTTATGGAAAATTGCAAACTCCCCAGTTTGTGCTGTATAATGTGGACCTAGGTATGAGCTCAGTATAGTAGGTATTGGATGAACACATCTCATATACTTTTTATTAATTAATGAATTGATGTAAGAATGCGCTTTTTTGGTAATTCAGATGTGGTAATTCAGAGGTGGTGCAGAGTGGGGAGGAACAAAGGATGTGAAGTCAAACAGACTGGTTTAGAATCTTGCCTCAACTGCGTGCAATGAGCACATGGGCAGGTTCTTTAACCTTTTTGAGGAATGGTAATCACATTTACTACATACGGCTTTACGAAGAGTAAATGAAATAGCTGATATACAGCTCTTGGCATAAAGTGGATACTCAACAAATAAAACTTATCATAATAATATGGTTGATTTGAGTGAAACATGTGATATAAATGCTTGCTTGAAAGCTAGAGAACCCAGAATCTATTTTTGCTCTAATCTTGAATAACGTAGAATTTGGCATGTTGGTACTTGATAAATGGCAGCTATTAACATGTGCTTATTATTTAGCCTTGTTACCTTGGGAAAATTATAGTCTCACTTGACCTGGATTTCCACATAAATTAGGATTAACCTATATTTTTTTTGAGCATTTGCTGTGTTCTGAGTTTTATTGCAGCACATGGTTCCTGAAGGAACTTAAGAGTTTCGCTAGAGAAGTGAAACTAATATACAGGAAACAATTGGAGTAAAAGTAAGTATAAATGCTCATTAGTGCATTAGGAATTCAGGGAACAGACGGGGTAGTCCATTGTAGCAACAGAAAGCATGGCAAGGAAAAAAATGGTACTTACTCTGGGCCTGGAAGTTTACTTAAGATTTGGATGGCTGAAGAGATGGTGGAGAGGCTGAAATGCTTTTGGGGTTAGGGAGACAGCCTGAGCTCAGGTGTGAAGGTAAGAATGAATGCGTGTGGTGATTGCATTCCTGAACCGTGGGGCCTATGATTTGGTATAAGGTCTGAGGATTGTGCCAGAATATTTGAAATTGGAACCATTGTCTTTAAATGAGAAGAGGTGAGTGGATGTTGACTAGAGGGGAGTGCTAAGGTTGGAGAAGTAATTGGAGGATGAAGCAGAAGCCGCTGTCGCTTGTCATAACTGTCTTTCTAAGGGGTTATGGCTTTAGACGAAATGAGATACTCGAATCCCTAAAATGCTCTCCCTGTGGGGCTCTGTGATCATCTATAGAAATTTCACTTTTCTTGTCTGTTTCCCTCACTAGCCTATGAGTCCTTTGAGACAGGAATCAAGTTTTGTTCATCTCTGTGTATAAGCATTTAACGTGGTGCCTGACACATAATAATGAACACAAAATACTTGTGGGATGGATGAAAGCTGCTGTAGGTTATAAACATGAAATGATATTTAATATTTGTCTCTCAATTGCATTTGTTTTAATTAGTCTTTTTATCTACTTCTAAAAGGTCTTCAGTGTCTTGCGCGTTGTGGTAGAATACTTGCTGAGAAACAGAGGGCATATTTCAGAAGGAGAGAGTTCTCCTCCTTTTAGGCACCAAGGCCAAGCAGATTATGATATTCAGGCGAACAAACTTGAATTTGGTTTCCAGCAGTTGTAACATAAAGAAAATCACACTGTGCTTTCACTTTCTGATAAGCAGCCTGCAACATTCAACTTGAGAAAGAGTTTTCCCTGGAAACAAACTTGAGGAGGAAGGGATCACATGGGAGCTTGTAGCATTTCAATTAAGTGTTTCCATACAGGGAGGGATAGTCAATTGGATGTGAGGGAGCGTAAAAGAGGCTCGAGAGAGAACTGGCACTGGGGCCAACCCCATGTCTTCCGGCTCTCCAGATGGTTTGGGATGAAATTTACCCAGTTTATTTATTTATTTAGTTATTTATTTTGGAAGTGCTGTGCATCTGGAAAAAATAACCACAAATTCAATTGTTTAAAAAATAAAGATATTTAAGTATAGTTAGAGAATGGAGTTCATATTAAATGATTTTGCTTTGAAATATGGTAAATAACTTGGAAAATAGCATAAAACACTTTGTGGGGCCATGGCTCATAAATCTATAACATTGCTTTTATTAATTTGGAATCTTCATGAGCCGAGATGAAGAAGAGAGTCCTTGAATTGATTTCCACATTATGCTGATTTTGTGATCATCTGTGTACTGAGACCACCCAATTCATCTCTGTAGTAACTAACACCAGATTTTGTCCTGGACTTGAAATCTCTGGCTATGACATGCAACATATTTAAAAAATCTGTTTGATTGATAGTTTAATCATTGTTCCCTATTACATCAGCAGTCAGGCCTAGTATTCCAATTTTGTAGGATTGTTTCGCCTCTGTCCCTGTGTCACACAACGTACTTGTGGCTTGCCAATAGTAGACCTGATTGCAGCTTTATAGATCTCAGACATAGTTGAAAGTTTTAAGTTTTACGTTATGTTCTTGCGGTTCTCTTTTAGACAACACATGATTTCTAGTCCTCTTGTTATAAAAGAAAAGCCACTTTCCAATCATTTTCATTGTGTGCTCTTGTCTCTTCCTTTCTTTCTTCCATGTTTATATGTTTATATGCGTGTCAGCAATTCTATACTTTTGAAAAACTGGTGGGAAAAGCCAGTCACCGCTTGCTGTTTTTGAGTCTAAGGAGGCGAACATGTAATCCTGTGTTCGTCTGGGTGCACTTACAAATCCTTCCTTTGGGTCAATGTCATCATCTTAGGTTTTCTATGTGATTTAACACTCAGAAAAGTCAGCATGGCTTTATAGCTGAAGCTATACAACCAGGCCTAAAAAATATGACCAGAGCTAGGTATGACAATGAACTGAACTTGATGTTTGGATTCGTCCACTGGTGGGGTACTCTGCTGCTCAGGCAAAATCGTTCAGTGGATGAAATCTTGTCTGCAGAGATCCTGCATCTTAGGCATGCGCTCTGATTTCCTTCATGACATTTTTAGGTTTCCTCACCACTCCCTTCTCCCACACCTGCAGCACTTCACCTAAATTGTCCTTTTTGCATAATGTTTCATGTTTTGGACTTTAAATAAAAATCTTAATTATAGTATAATTGATATACAATAGGCTGCCCCTATTTATAGAGTATAATTTGATAATTTGTTTCCAGTTTTTAGCTAATACAAATATAGTTGCTGTGAACATTATGCACAAGTCTTTGTTTGGACATATGTTTTCATATTTCTTGAGCGTTTATCTAGGATATACACATGGCTGGGTCACATAGTAGATGGGTGTTTAACTTTTGAAGAAACTGCCAAATTCTTTTCCAAAGTAATTGTACCGTTTTACATTCCTACCCTCAGTGTATAAGAATTCCAGTTGCTCCAAATCTTTGCCAACTCTCAGTATTGTTGGTTTTAATTTTGTATATTCTAATGGATACGTAGTGGTCTCTCTGTATGATTTTAATGTTTATTTCTCTAATGACTAACAATGTTAACCACCTTTTCAGTGCTATTTGCCATTTATGTATCTTCTTTGTTGAAGTGTCTGTTTAAATCTTAAAAAAATTGTCATTTTGCTATTACTGAATTAAAAAAATTGTCATTTTGCTATTACTGAATTTTGAGAATTGTTTATATATTCTTGATATAAGTTCTTTATAAAGATTTGCGATTTGCAAATGATTTCCCTTAGCTTATGGCTCGTCTTTTCATTCTCTTAACAGTGTCTTTCTCAGAGCAAAATTTCTTAATTTTGATAAAGTCTAACTTATTAATTTGTTCTTTTGTGGATCATGGTATTGCAGGTAAGAATTCTTTGCCTAACCCAAGGTCACAAAGGCTCTCTCCTATAGCTTATTCTAGAAGTTTTATAGTTTTAGATTTTACACTTATGTCTACAATCCACTTTGAGTTAGTTTTTGTGTATGGTGTGAGGTATGAATCTAAGTATCACTTTTTGCAGATAAATATCCAATTGTTTATTACCCTTTGTTGAAAAGAATATCTATTCTCCACCGAATTGCTTTTGCATCTTTGTCAAAAATTAATTGGTTATATAATGTACGTCTAACTCTGGACTTTATTCTTCTGCATTTATCTATTTTTCTATCTTTACACCAGTACAAAACTTGAAGGCAGATTGTATAAGTTCTTCAACTTTGTGCATCTTTTTCAAAGTTGTTTTGGCTATTCCAGATCCTTTCCATTGCCATATAAATTTTAAAATCACCTGGTCAATTTCTACACAAAGCCTGCTGGAGTTTTGACTGGGATTGAGTTGAATCTATAGATCATTGTGGAAAAAGCTGACAGCTTAAGGGTACTGAGTCATACTGATCCGTGAATATGGAATGTCTGTCCGTCTGCTTTCTTTAATTTCTCTAAGCAATGCTTTGTGGTTTTCAGTGTATGGGTCTTGCACATCTTTAGTCAGATTTGTTCCCAAGCATTTCATTTTTTTGGTGCTATTGTATATGATATTGTTTTAAAAAATTTCAATTTCAAATTGTTTGTTGTGGGTAATAGAAATGCAATTGCTTTTGTATATTGACCTTGTATCCTATAATCTTGCTAAGCTCATCTATCATTCTAACAGTTTTTTCATAGATTCTGTAAGATTTTCTACATAAATTATCATCTTGTCTGCTAACAAAGACAGTTGTACTTACTCCTTGTCATGTTCCTGATTTTAGGGCAAAGCGTTCAGATATTCACCATTAGGTGTGATGTTCTCTATTGGTTTTTTTGTAGGTGCCCTTTATCAGGTTAAGAAAGTTCCTTTCTATCTCAAGTTTTCTCAGAGATTTTATAATGAATGGATGTTGGATTTTGTCAAATGCTTTTTCTGCATCTATTGAGATCATATGGCTTTCATTGTTTAAGTCTGCTAATACGGTCTATTGTATCAATTGATTTTTTGAATATTTTACTAAGCTTCCATTCGAAGGATAAAACTCACTTGGTTATGATGCAGTATACTTTTCATATGTTGGTGGATTTGATTTGTTAAATTTTATCAAGAATTTAGCAAAACTGTCATGAATTTTATGTTTATGAGTGATCTTGGTCTGTAGTTTGCTTTTCTTGAATTGTTTTTGTATGGTTTTGGTATCAGAGTAATGCTGGCCTAATAGAATGAGAGTATAAAAATGCATATTGTCCTTGTATCCTACAATCTTGTTAAACTCATCTATTGTTATATTGTTAACTATAATATAATTTTTTCCTGAATTCTAAATTTCTTGATATGTTTATATAGGATTGGTGATATTTCTTCCATAAACGCTTCATGAAGTCATTTGGGCCTGGAGCTTTTTTCATGGGAAAATTTTTTACTAAAAATTCAATTTCTTCAATAGATATGGGTCTTTCTTTTTTTTTTTTTTTCCTTTTTCTCCCCAAAGACCCCCAGTACATAGTTGTGTATTCTTCGTTGTGGGTTCTTCTAGTTGTGGCATGTGGGACGCTGCCTCAGCGTGGTCTGATGAGCAGTGCCATGTCCGCGCCCAGGATTCGAACTAACGAAACACTGGGCCGCCTGCAGCGTAGCGCGCGAACTTAACCACTCGGCCACGGGGCCAGCCCCGATATGGGTCTTTCTAAAGAAATAGATTATTTCTTCTTGAGTGAGTTTTGGTAGTTTGTCTCTTTCTAGGAATTTGATTATTTTATCTAAGTTGTCAAGTTTATTGGTATAAAATTGTTCATAACATTTCCTTATTATCTTTTTAATGTCACTGAACTCTGTAGTGATGTCTTCTCACTCATTTCTGATATTGGTAATTTGTGTCCCCCCTTTTTGTCCTGATCAGTGTGGATAGAGTTTATTGATTTCATTGTTTTCCTGAAAGAACCAGATTTTCATTTTATTGATTTTTCTCTATTGTTTTTCTCTATTTCATTGATTTCTGTTCTGATCATTATTATTTGCTTTCTTCTGATCACTTTGAGTATAATTTGCTTTTCTTTTTCTAGTTTCTTAAGGTAGAAGATGAGGTCATTGATTTGAGGCTTTTCTTTTTTTTTTCTCATACAAGCATTTAATGCTCTAAACTTCCCACTACATACTGTGTTAGCTGCATAGCACAAATTTTGATATGTGGTCATTTCCTTTTTATTTACTTCAAAATACTTTCTAAGTTCCCTTTGATTTCTTCTTTCATCCATTGGTTATGTGGAAGCGCATTGTTTAGCTTCCAAATATTTGGGATTTCATAGATAATTTTCTCTTTTAATTTTAATTTAATTCTATTTCTAATTCTATTTTGTTCAGAGAACTTAACTTAACTTTGTATGATTTGAATCCTTTTAAATTTATTGAGACTTGATTTATGGTCCAGATTATGTTCTCTCTTGGTAAATGTCTTGTGTGCACTTGAAAATAATTCTGTTGCAGTGATCTGTAATTTTCAATTATGTCAAATTGGCTGATAGTCTGTTTCAAGCCTTCTATATCAATACTGATTTTTCTGTCTGCTTGTTCTATCAATTATTGACAGAGAATGTTGAAATCTTTGCCTATAATTATTGATTTGTCTGGTTCTCCTTGCAGTTTTATCAGTTTTTACATCATACAGTTTGAAGCTTATCATTGGGGTACACAGGCATTTAGGCTTGTTTTACCCTCTTGCTGAATTGACCCTTTTATCGGTATCAGACAACCTTCTTTATCAATGGTAATAATCTTTGCTATCAAAAGCAAGAATATTTACTATGTCTGATATGAATAGAGCCACTCCAAGTTTTAAAGTGAGTGTTAGCACAGCGTGTTCCCACATCCTTGTAACTTTAAGTCAGTTGTGTCTTTATATTTGATCCTTGTTTTCTTATCCAATCTAACAATTGATGCCTTTTAATTGGGATATTTGAACCAAATATGTTTAATGTGATTTTTGCTAGAGTTGAGTTTATACTTGTTTTTTGTTTTTCTTCTTGTTTTTTGTTTTCTACTTTCCCATCTGTTCTTTATTCTCCTTTATTGTCTTTATTTGCCTCCATGTGGATTGAATATTTTTCATGAATCCATTTGAGCTTTCTTGTGGGCTTATCAGTTAGAGCTCTTTGAGTTGTTTTGGTGATTGTTTTAGGGTTTACAGCGATAAGTTAGAGATGTCACACTTTGCATGTTGGATGCCAGACTTTACTTAGAGTATAAGAACTTTGCTACAGTGTATTAACATTCTTACCTCTTGGACTTTGTGCTATTTAGATGGTACATTTTATTTCTGCATGTGTTATAACCTAACAATACATTGCCATCATTTTGCTGTCAGTGGTCACTTATCTTCTAAATAGTTTTAGAAATAAGAAAAAAGGTCTTTTCCGTTAACCTTTGTATAACTGGGTCTCTTCTTTGTGTAGATCTATACTTGCATCTGGTACTGTTTTCCTTCTACCTGAAGGACTGCTGGTGATAAATTCAGCTTTTGTATGTCTGAAAAAGTCTTTATTTGCTTTCTATTTTTAAAGATATTTTTGCTGCTTATAGAATTCTAGGTTGACTTAAAAAAAAAAATACATCAAAGCTACCGCTCCATTATCTTCTGGTTTGCATTACTTCCAACAAGAAATGTGCTATCTCCTTTATGTTTGCTCCTCTGTACATATCTTTTCTTCTTTTTTTTTCTGGCTGCTTTAAAATTGTTTCTCTTTATTAGTGATTTTAAGCAATTTAAATATGATATGCCTTGATAGGGTTTTCTTCGATTTTCTTGCACTGGGGTTTGTTGCTTTTGAACCATTTGGATCTGAACGTTTAGAGACTTCATCAAATTTGAAAGAATTTTTGTCATTATTTCTTCACATATTTTTTCTGACTCCCATTCTCTTTTCTCGTTTTTGGGGATTCCAATTACATATATATTAGGCCACTTAAAGTTGTTCCACAGCTCACTGAGGCTTTGCTCATTTTTTTTTTGCAGTCTTTATTTTCTCGCTGAGTTTCATGTTGAATAGCTTGTATCACTATGTCTTCGAGTTCGGTAATCTTTTTTTCTGCAATGTCTAATGTACCCTTAATCTCATTCTGCTAATTTTTTTTTTAGACATTGTCATTTTGATCTCTAGAAGTTTGATTTGGGCCTCTTTATATCTTCCACATTTCTATTTAACGTGTCCAATCTTTATTCTTGCTTCTGGAACACACAGAATGTAGTTATAATAACTCTTACTGTTTTATCTGCTAATGTTATTGTCTGTGTCATTTCTGGTCAGCTGCACGTGTTTGATTTGTTTCTTGCTCACAGTTTAGCTCTGAGCAACGCTGCAGCTCTACTGGCAAATCAGGTCCTCGCCTGGGACTTCAGCTCACCCTGCCTCTTGGGAGCTAGTGACTAGGATCTGAAGATCCATTTGGGGGCCAGCCCTCCAGCTGGGTGGTCCTTCCAGCCAGACACCTCATGTTCCTGGCTTACTTCCCTCTCCTCCGCCTGGCCACTCCTCTTCTGGATTCAGGGTGCCTGGTGACCAATGCTGCACAGGTTACGTCAATCAGTGAAAAATCATTTTTTTCTTTTGCAAATTAACCCCATTAATTTATTTTTCACAAATAAGCTATATTATTTTTCCAGATTATAAATATAATACATACTCATGTAGACAATTTGGAAATTTTGGAAGAATATGTATAATAAAATTGAAAATGCTATAATCCTAACACTATGAGCATTTTCTTGTACTTCTGTGTGTTTGTTTTACATAGTTGATCTTCTATTGTATACACACTTTACATTCTTTAAAGTCTACTTGTTTTCTGTTATCTTTTCCTGTGTCACTAAAAAATTTTAGTGATTAATGCTATTTCATCATAAAGGTATAGCATAATTTATGTAACTATTTCCCTATAATAGGACATTTTTAGCTTGTTTCCATTTTTTTCCTGTTATGCTTTTTTGCATAATTTCTTCCTGAATTTTGGATTATTTCTTTAGGATAGATTCCCAGAAATGGGATAACAGGAATGAACATTTTTGGTCACTTAAAACATAATGCCAGTTTGTTTTCCAAAATGGTTGTAACAGTGTATACTTAAACGCAGTCATCATTTGACGTGACTTTCAGTTTCACCAGGTAAATGTTTTAAAATAATGAAAGTTTATTAAAGTAAGAGATAATATTTAATAAATTTTATATTTACCTTGAATTAAGCAGTCAGTGGGGAAATTTTTTTAGGTAGCGGTCTAACTGGTATGAGAAAGTTTTTCTTCCACTTTCAGATCAGGTTTTAAAAATTCATTTGTGTCCATTTCATAACCACAACCAGGTATATCCTTTTCCTTTCCTTTGAAGTCCTACATAAGCATTAATTTGACAAATCACACTGTAGAACTAACATGTTATATCTTCCTTAATTTGGGTGAGAAGTTCCTTCCATGATTAATGCCAAGAATTCTTTTGGGATGTGTTCGGGTCTGGTAGAAGCCCTTAATTTATTATCCTATTTGTTTTATTTATTTAGGATTTATATCTTGCCTATTACTAAACTGGATTCAAGGTGACTTATACATAACAAGATGAAAACAGTAAGATAGAATACTAAGAATAAAGGAAAAAATGTTAATGGTAACCTAAGTTAATTATCGCATCTGGGCATTGATTTTTAAATTGGAGTTTTGTGGCATTTTTTTACACATTAATTTTTTTTGCCCTTGGTTCCTGCAGGCAGCCTGTGAGAACTGAATGGGATGAGATGGCAGGTCAGAGGCTGGGGGCCTCCTAGCACCCCAGACATGAACCTCAGAGGCCCTCTGGGGATGCCGAGACCTCACTCCCTCACTGGAAAGCACTCATCTATCGCAGTCACCTTCTCCGGGAAGCCCTCAGAGGGCACCCTGGCCGTGCAGGACAGTTCTCCGGAGGGCTTGCGGCAGTCGCTGGGCGGCATTTCACAGACCACGGGCGGGAGGACAATTTGTCTTTGACTTCAACAAGGGTCCTTTGCTCAGTGGTGCAGCAGGAAGTGGAAGACCGCGACCCTGCTGTTGTGCTAAGAAGTCATTATCGCCAGACAGAGCAGAAGTAAGGACTGCAGATAATGGGCCTCTCAGGCTGTCCAGAAATCATTACAGGACTGAGGGAAGGCAGCAACTGTTTTCAATCCCATTAGTGGGGCTGACGGGCTGTCTGGGACAGGATGCCTATCCCTGAACCAGCAGCTTAGAATAGCTTCTCCTTGTTAACCCTCTAATGCTGGGAGTGTCAGTCCGCAGGCTGTAGTTCCACCACCTTCCCAAGGAGGAGCGGTACCTCATACGTTGTCTCATGTACTTCCAGCACCCACCTTCTGAAGTTGGTATTCTCTCCTCTGTTCAGGTGAGGAGCCTGCCCTCTGCTCGGGGTCACATGGCTGGTGAGTTATGGAGTCAAGATTTGAACGTGCACTGACTCCAGAACCCATATTCCTTTCATACACCAGTTGACCCCAAAATGCTTGGTGTCTGTGATTGAGGAGAGTAGTGTAGCTCATGAGTGGCCTTCCCAGTGGATGACACTAATCACTGGGGTATTGGGGCTTAGCCTTGAAACTCACACATTTTTGCCAACTTGAAATACCCACATTTCTCTGTGTATATTCCATTTTCAGAATTTATCCAATATTTATGCCATTTTTCAATCCTCTTTCCGTTTCTAGAAAAAGCTTTCTTTCCTACTTTTAGTTCTCTAACGAGAATAATAGAACTCAGATACAATTAGTTTTGTAAGCTGATTGCCCAAGATGGCCTAACAAAAGGAAAATGAGGAGAAGCAGCATACTTTTCATTTCTTTTAATTCCACTACCTACTTTAAATTTTTTCACGTCTCCTCTGATTTTTCTTAAGCTTAGGGGTTTTGATGTTGCAAAATTAGTTATTCTAATGGTGACTTTTGGGGCATAATATTTATTTAAGTGTCTACAGATTATTATTAATCAGGTTTTTAAACATTTTTAAGAATTAATATTATGATTATAAGGTGGATATTATGATGACGTCTTCTAATAACTTTGTGCTTTACAGAGTTACATGATAGCTAAAGGGTCACAGCCATAGGATATGCTGAATGTAGGTGTCTTAAAAAATGTTCACCTTTTTCTCATTATGCTATTTTGGGCATTGAATAATTCATTGCCAAAACATAAAAAAAATCCTGCACAACAAAACCATGTTTTTAGTTAAGGACCACCTCATTGTTTTTATCAGACTATCCTCGGGCTTGCAAAGCTAAATTGTATAAACTTGTTCATGCAGAAGAATTGCGATAGTGCCAATTCTGATGTTTTTGCCACTTTAGTTTCACTCACTTTACAGAATAGTCATGAGTCAAATCAGTGGCCAAAATAGAAATGGTATACAGACACAATGATTCTTAAGGAGTCTTTCTCCGTGTTGTAAACAATGCTTAATTATATTTACTCCAGCTGTCTGTGGTGCTTGCTATGCTAGGCTAGTTAAGAATGTCTTCAACGTTTAAGATGTAATGTTAGAAAAAAACTTAACTTTTGTGTTATTTGGAAATCTTTTGGAGTACTTGAAACTATTATTCAAACTCGGTTCCATATTCGGATGAAAGAATGTTCTGGCAATTAGGGTAATACACTAGGCAGATGCTGGAATCCACGTGACTCTTACCAATCTTCAAGTGGGTTATCCACTGTGTGGCTGTCCCACAGCAGATTTCTCATCCCGGCACAGCTTTTCCTTGCTAAGAACCGTATTTCTGAGGAGACTTCCTCTTACACTAGTGACAAATAAAAGAAAAGCAATGGGATATATTGGAGTATATGAGGAAGCCATTTGGTGTAAAACTAATTCGACCTGAACTTGTTTTTCCAAAAGGGCCTGACGTGGCCAGTTGAGCATGCATTGTACATCTGCTTTAAACGTTTACTACGCCCCAAAGACAAGAATGATGCCCCTAAAGATAGGGATGCAGCTTCCCCCCATATCAGCATTTCTTTAAAGATAAGCATCTCTTCCTGGGAACTAAGGGTTAATTACTGACCTGCTGTGCTCACCTTGTGACCACCGACCTGCTGATCACAGACCTACTGTGCCAGCTAAGCATCTCCTGACAGTAATAAAAGAGCTATTCCTGTCATATGGTGATGTATGCACTTTGTTCCAAGATGGTACACCCCACTTCTTTGGTGCCCTTCTTTCCTTGGGGAAGAAAGGCCTTGGGCTATAGTCCTCAGACCTGGCTCAGAATAAACTCAGCCCAATTTTGATTTATAGATTGACTATTGATTATTTGCATTGACACTAGTCAACAGGCAAATCATCAGACTATCAAACTTGATTATGCCTCACATATGAAGAACTTATGATAGTAGTAATAGGTGCTTATAGAGAATTCAAGGGTGAGGAAGACGTAGCCTTGACCTTCAGTCTGTGGGCATTCTTGCAAGGTTTTAAAGCATTGATAGCATTTCAATAATTAGAAATAGGAAAAGTCAACTCCAGGGTGGAAAGGGTGGTGTATATTTGACTGGTTGGATGGTGTATATTTGGTCATAGGATAGTTGTGATAGGAGCAGGGAGGAGGAAATAAGCATTAGAGACTTTGAAGAAAGAATGCATAGGGATTGGCCACTGCTTAAATGTGGAAGTGGGGGCAAAGGAGAGAAAGGAGAAAAAATGGATAAAGAACATTGGATTTGGTGATTAGGAAGTAATTTTTGATGTCTAATTGTGCAATGCCAACACAGTAACTGAAGACAGAAGCCAAAGTATAAGGGATTAGAAGTGAGTGCAAGGACAAAGAAGGGAATTCAGTCCATTCCTTGAGAAATTTGTTAACACAAGGAAGGAGAGAGGGGAGAGATTTATTGATGTAATTAGGAAGAATTGAATTGCTTTGAAGGCAAAAGAGAAGGGGCCAGAGGTAAGGTAGAGATTAACAGAGAAATTACAATTCGTGGAAAGGGAAAATGGAAGAGAACAAAGTGAATTCACAAGTGGAAGAGTTAGCTTTGAACAAGAGACATGTCTGTTCTTTTCAGGAAGGAGAAAAAAATGAGACTGAGCAAAGGTACAGAGATTCTTCAGTGGCCTGCAAGAAAGACTTTGAGTCTCAAGTCTGTTTGTCTTGATTTCACAGAAATCTGATGGGAGGTGAGGAGAATGTAAAATTCTTTTTTTCCCCTTTTTTTTTGGTGAAGAAGATTTGCCCTGAACTAACATCTGTTGCCAATCTTCCTCTTTTTTGCTTGAGGAAGATTATCTCTGACCTAACATCCATGCCAATCTTCCACTACTTTGTATGTGGGACGCCTCCACAGTGTGGCTTGATGAGCGGTTTGTAGGTCTGCTCCCAAGATCTGAACCCATGAACCCTGGGCAACTGAACGGAGCATGTGAACTTAACCACTATGCCACCAGGCTGGCCCCAAATGTAAAATTCTGGCTAATTTTTGTGGCATACAGGCTAGGGGATCCACAAATGATGAAGAGGATAGCTAATCACAAATGAGCCTCGCTGAAACTAGAGGGAGAGCCTGGGGGCCATGGGCAGGGCTCAGGCTGAGCAGGGTAGGGATGGGAAACTCGGCTGTCACCAGGGCTGTCTGCTCTATAAATACAGATATTGTTATTAGCCAAGAGAAAAATGCATTAAGGTTACTATGTGAGAAAAATCACGAGTTTGAAGTCCAAGAGAACTGGTATTTGGGTTCCACACGGCTGTGTTCTGTGAGTGCAGGTGCCTGAGGACGGGCTGTACTGTCGGTCGGACATGACCTGGTGAGGACGGGTCCGAAAGCAGGAGCCTCCCGCTGCTCTCCCTCTCAGAGCCTGTGAGATCTGTGGATTGGTTCAGGGTGGGCTGTGGAGCAGTGGTGTGAAGTCTCTCTTTCTCTCTGGCTTGTCATAAGCAGCTTGAGATGTCAATCAGAGGAAATGTAGAGGGGAATCTTGCTGTGGGTGGGATTTAACAGAAATTAATCAGCACACATAAAAGGAAGGGAATATATATAGCCTTTCCTCCTTAATCCTTTTGTGGGGTAAAATCTATATGAAAGTTTCTGTTTATATGGAGGCATAGAGCAGTTGTAAGACAAAGGTTAAGTCATCAAATTTAAATGGGAAGAATTTACAAAGGCATGGATGGCTGGAAGTGGTTGATAGCACAGCAATAACATAAGTTTTATGGGCCAAGTTTTGCATGGCTGTTAATAGTTGAGTATTATAAGGTTAATTTTGAGTAGATGATGTCTCTTGTGAGGATATATGTTTAACTGAAAGAATTTCGTGATGGCAAAATCACATGTGCTGGAAGTCAGGAGAGGCTGAATTGTGGTTCTGGGTTTTCTAGGAACTGAGGGTGGGACCTGAACTTCCCTAGGCCTTATTTTCCTCACCTGTGAAATGGTGGGCCTGCACTCCAAGGTGCTTTCAAGCTATAACATTCTACGATTCTGGACTCAGAAGTATCAGGTTGGCCACAATGTCCCTGAGGGGATCATCCAGCCGGTTTGTCTGCTTAGACTGTTACATCCCTGTGCATCAGAGATGTGGTGAAAAGGGCCCTGAACAAGGAGTCAGAAGGCCTATGTTTTAGTTCCAGTTCTGCCACTTGCCAGCTTCGTCATATGAGTTCTGTGAGCTCTAGAGTGGTAGGAAGAGCAATGTCCCTCCACTCGCCCTCACCCAAACGTCCAGGTCCTAATCTCTGGAATAGGTGATATGTTGTGTTATGTGGAAAAGGAAATGTGCAGATGGAATTAAGTTTACAAATCTTAAAATAGGCAGATTATCCTGGATTAAAGTGTCCTTAAAAGTGGAAGAGGAAGGCAGATGGTAGGTTAGAGACACCTGTAGATGGAAGGAAAGGCAGGAGAGATTGGACCCACCATTGCTGGCTTTGAAGATGGAGGAAGCTGGCCATGAACCATGGAACATGGTGGCCTGTAGAAGCTGGAAATAGCCTTCAGCTCATAGCCAGAGAGGAAACAGGGAACTCAGTCCTGTAACTGCAAGGAGCTGAATTCCGCTGACAACCTGGGTGAGCAAGGAAACGGCTTGTTTCTCAGAGACTCCAGAAAGGCATGCAGCCCTGCCAGCACCTTGCTATTAGCGTGTGAGACCCGTGTCAGATTTCCGACCTACAGAACTGTAAGGCAATAAACTTGTGTTGTTTCAGCCGCTAGGTCTCTGGAAATTTGTTATGTCAGCAATAGAAGACATATACACCTACTTTCTTCGTCTATAAATGAATGGCAATAGTATAACAGTAATTATGGCCTATTTGTCTCTATACGAGGTTATTGTAAAAGATAACATCAGCAAGAATGGCAGATAAAGACCTCTGAAAATCCCCTCCTCCAAAAAGGCAATGAGAATGCTGGCAAAATGGTCAAATCAATGTTTTCAAAACTCTTGAAATTAGCCAAGGGCTTGCAACAATTCAAAGAGTGTTCAAGAAAAGCAGCTGCATCTTGGTAGGAACACTGAACTTTGTGGTATTCAACTTGCCGCATTTTCACCCGCCTCTTCCCTGCTCCACAGAAGCCTCGAAAACCAAACAAAATACTGAACACAAGAGAAGGCAGAAATGAGTGAATAGAGTAACAAAAAATACACAAGACATATAGAAAATAGCAAAATGGCAGACATAAATCCCACCTTATCTTACATTACATTACTTACATAAAATATAAAGGATTAAAAGACAAAAATTGGCAAAATGGATAAAAAGACATGATCCAACTATATGTTATCTACAAGAGACGCTCTTCAGATTCAAAGATATAAATATATTGAAAATAAAAGGATAGAAAAAGATGTATCATGCAAACAGTAGCCAAAAGAGAGCTGGAGTAGCTATACTAATAGCAGACAAAATAGACTTTAAGACAAAAATTGGGGGCCAGCCCAGTGGTGTAGTGGTTAAGGTCACATGCTCTCCTTTGGCAGCCTGGGGTTCATTGGTTCAGATCCTGGCATGGACCTACATACTGCTCATTAAGCCATGCTGTGGTGGCATCCCACATACAGAATGGAGGAAGATGGGTGTGGATGTTAGCTCAGTAACAATCTTTCTCAAGCAAAAAGAGGAAGATTGGCAACAGTTGTTAGCTCAGGGCCAGTCTTCCTCATCAAAAAACCAAAAAAGACAAAAATTGTTACTAGACACAAAGAAAAACACTCTATAATGAGAAAAGGGTCAAACTATCAAGAAAGCAAACAACAGTTATAGACATATATATGTATTCAACAACAGAGCCCCTAAATGAAGAAAAAAGTGATAGAATTGAAGGAAGAAATAGACAATTCAACAATGCTAATGGACAGCAAAGTAGAGAGAAGATCAACAAGGAAATAGAAGACTTGAGCAACGTTATAAATCATCTAGACCTAACACTGTAGAACATTCCACCCAATAACAGCAGAATGCACATTCTTCTCGAGTGCATATGAAATATTTTTTAGGATAGACCATACAGTAGGTCACAAAACAAATATCAATAAATTTAAAAGGACTGAAATCATATAAGGTTTTTTCTCTTATTACAATGAAAGAAAATTAGGAATAATTAACAGAAGGAACTTTGGCAAATTCATAAATATCTGGAAGTCAAACAACACACTCCTAAATAATCAATGGAACGAAAGGAGAAATCACAAGGGAAATTAGAAAATACTTTTATATGAATGCAAACAAAAACACAACATAACAAAACTTATGGAGTGCAGCTAAAGCAGTGCTTAGAGAGAAATTTGTAGCTGTGAATACCTATATTAACAAAGAAGAAAGAGTCAAATCAATAACCCAGCGCTTTTTACCCTAAGTACCTAGATAAAAAAGAGCAAACTAAACCCAAAACAAGCCTAGGAAAAGGAAATTATAAAGATTAGAGAGAAAATAATGAGATAAAAAAATAGAAAAACGATAGAGAAAATCAACAAAACCAAAAGTTGGTTCTTTGAAAAGATCAACACATTTGACTGAGGTTAAGCTAGACTGACCAAGAAAAAAAGAGAAAAGGCTCAAATGACTAAAATCAAAAATGAAATCGAGGACATCATTACCAACCTTAAAGGAATAAAAAGATTATGAGGGAGTACTATGAGCAATTGTATGGCAACAGATAAGATAACCAAGCTGAAATGGTAGGCATATACCCAAGAGAATGGGGAATATACCCATACAAAAACTTGTACATGAATCATCATTGCAGCATTATTCACAGTAGCCAAGAAATGTAAACCAAATAAATGTCCATCTATTGATGAATAGATAAACAAAATATGGCTTATCTCTAAAATAGAATGCTATTCAGCCAAAAAAAGGAATGAAGTAATAATGCATGCTACAACATGGATGAACCCTGAAAACAGTATGTTAAGTGAAAGAAGCTGGACACAAAAGGCCACACAATGTATGATTCCATTTATGTTAAATATCCAGACTAGGCAGATCCCTGGAGACAGAAAGTAGATCAGTGGTTGCTGGGTATAGGGCATGGGTAGGACCGCTAATGAGTTTCTTGGGAGTGATGAAAATATTCTGGAATTAGATGGTGGTGAGGATTTGTATTTGTATTAGTTACCATTAGGGCTGTGGTAGCAGATTACCACAAAACTGGTGCTTGGAACAACAGAAATTTACTCTCTCACAGTTCTGGAGGCCGCAAGTCTGAAATCAAGATGTCAGCCCCGTCAGCTCTTTCTGTGCCGGTGCTGAGGAGAACCGGCTCACTGCCTCTCTCCAGCTTTGGATGGCTGCCCGTGGCTCTCGGCACTCCTCGGCTTGTGGACACATCCCTCCAGTCTTGGCCTCCACCTTCACATCGCCTTTTTCTCTGTGTTTCTCATTCTTTGTGTCTTCTTATAAGGACACTTGCCATTGGATTAGGGCCCTCTGGATACTCCAGGGTGATTTCAACTCGAGACCCTTAACTCATCTGCAGCTAACTTAGCTACCATGTTAAGGTCACGTTCAAGGCTCCGGGTGGACTCATCTTTTGGGGGGGGCCACCATTCAACTCACCACAGAGTTGTACAATCTCGTGAATGTACTAAAACCACTGAATTATGCACTTTAAAATGATGAATTTCATGTATGAGTTATATTTCAATAAAAAAGAGATAAAACATTTTCATAATATCTTTATAAGGATATTTTTATAAAAGGGAATGATTAAAGATCTATTTAAGTAGATTTTAAAAGATTTAAGGATGATTGTTATTGATTACTTACTATCTGATGGCACTTAGCCTGTGAGATTTAAGACGAAAGTGGTTACTGACCCCAAAGAACGAAATGGAAGATCCGTGTTCATGAATAGTTTGAGAAGTAGCCCAGAGAGTACGTGAACCAAGTTTTAGCTTCCTTTTCAAGAACCAGCACCAGAAAGTGCAGCTTCATTCGAAACAAGACTTGGACCCTGATTACCTGTACATTCTTTCATTAACAATTTTTTTATTGAGATATAATTGGCATATAATATTGTGTAAGTTTAAAGTGTACAACTTTCTTTTTCTTGATACAATTTCAATCATCTTTTCCTGTGAAGATATTGACATAGAAGTCAGCTAGAGAAGGCAATTTTAATGTAAATGTTAATGTTAATTTTAATGTTAATAGATTGTCTTTTGGTTGAATGTTAAAAAGTGGTGAGATCCTGGTATTTTTCAGACAATCTGGATTTCTTCTCCTACGAATGACGAAGCTGGGTTCTGAGCTGTATGAGCAATCACCAAATGCCCACTTATTGTTTGCCACGAAGCCTGGGTCAGTGGTTCATTTTTGTGTTATTCATTGAAAACGGTTGATTTTGGGGGCTTCAGATATAATGAGTGAGTCATTTTCAGTTTATTTTTCATTGAAGATAAAATAATTTTATCCTATTTTGCTTATTGCCCATCTAGAATTACAATGTTTACAGTAGGTCTCTCACACATCCCTTCCTTCATGCTATTAGACATAATTTATTTTATTTTTTGTTTATCATTTGAAACCTAAATCTAAGTCGCCCAGCCAAACTACTGACAACCATTTATTTAGTACTTTGTCTCTGTCTGTTGTTACAGGGAAAAACTAAAATACAAGCCTTTGAGGAACTTGAATTACTCCTAAGGAGTCAAGACTTACGGCCATGGAAACAGTATTTTTAAAACTAGAGAGAACTTTGGAGGGTATGTACTTGAAGATGAGAAGACTGAGCCTCAGAGAGGTTAAGTGACTTCCTCAAGGTGTAGTTAGTGGTCAGCCCGGGCTGGAACTGCACTGTATCGTGCTCCTTCATCATGTAATAGGTGAAAAAGGCCATGTCGTGGTCTATGGCTGAGTGCTAAAGTGTATGGGTTCAGCTGAGAGTGATTTAGATGTCAAGGATAGAAGACATTGATTTGGCTGAGAGTAGGTAAAGTAGGCCTTCTGGGGAAGTAAGAGCTGCGGGTGAAGGACATACAGGATTTGGGCAGGTGGAACTGGGAGGGAGAAGACCTTCCAGATGGAAAGTTCTGATGATTGCAGTAGCAGGAATGCCGAGGATGGAGACTGGGGCAGTCTGGATGCTAGAAGAGGCTGCTGGACCTCTAGGTCCGCCCCTAAGTTATCCAAACATGAGACGGCTACGTAGAGGCTTCAAGGGAGGCAACGTGGGGTAGAAGAAAGAGCACGGCATCCAGAGTGAAAAACACCTGGCTACAAATTCTGGCACCTCCCCCCAACAGTTGAATGCCCTTGAGCAAGTTTCTTAACCTTGGGAGGTCTGTTTCCTCATCTGCAAAGTGACAGTAATAATATCTTCCTTATGAGGCTCTCGAGGACTAAATGAAGGAATGTGTCTGATGAGCCCAGTGCAGTGCCGGGCATGAAGTACGTCCTCAACATATTGCACGTATGCTTATTGTTGTTATGTTCTAAGTGCAGGTCACCCCCAAATTTGGCAATGACAAAATGCAAGTTTCCTGGGAGATTTGTTTCTTCTGTGAGTTGCCGCTTGAAGTACTGTTGTTTTCAGCACTACTGAACATTATATGGACGTGGAACGTCAAATGGGTGTGGCCTTTGCCTTTGAAGAGCTTCTAGCTGAAATGAGAGCAGCACACGCATTTGCTGATAGATGCTCACAAACACAACCGACAACTCCATCTAGAAGGACTATTTAAGAGTAGATGCCAACACACTCACAAAGTCCACATTTTGAGAAGCTCATGTCTGAACTTTGAGCACTCTTATCTGATGCAGAAATGGTGATGGAGAGTTAGAGTTGATGGAAAGCATTGATTAACTGACTCATATGGTGAGAAGTTCTAGCCTTTGCTTCTTTCTGTGGTGAACTCATCTTTAGTGATCACTCACCTGCCAAAGGACATTTTCTTCTTATTGGTGGAGACGGCCAGATACAGAGGAGAGATGCCACTGGGGAGCTGAAAGCGTGGGAGCTTTGCTGAGAGAAGAACTGGCTCGAGTGCCAGCTTCCTGCCCCTTCCTGGCTGAGAGACCACGGGCAATCCAGTTAGCCTTATTCCAAAAGAACATCCACGTCTGTAAAATGGGTCTAATTTTGCCTCATAAGGTTGTTGTAAAGATTAAATACGATCTTGTATCTGAGTGTGTTTTGTGAAGGCTAAAACACTCTGTGAATATTAGTTGCTGTTCCAGGTGGGTGGAAAGGGCATATTTCATGGGAAGCTTTCTTTCAGTGCCTAGAAAATGACTCAAGGAGTATTTTAAACTTGAGATGAACAGGACAGAGGGATTAATGTAGCCAGAAGCTCTGCAGAGAGAATAACAATAACAATGACTGCTACTTATTAAACACCTAGTATATGCTAGTCCCTTTATATTCACTCTCCCAAAATAATACTCTAGTCCTACAATATCCTTATTATTCCCATTTTACAGGAGAAGAGGCAAACTCAGAGAGATCATCTGATGTACCCAAGGGCACACAGAGAAAGTAGCGAGCTAAGCTTTGAACCCAGGAGTGCCTGACTCAGATAGACCACGTCCTTTTAACAATATAAGATTCAATATTGTAGCAAACATCAACTGGGCAGTGCACAGGAGAGATAAATCTTCCAAGAATCCTGCAGTTTTCATTAGTTGTCCTTGAGACATTTAAAAAATAATAATAACTATGCCCACAGTATGTGGAGGACATACTTTTACCCAGCACTGTACTGGGCTCATCACACACATTCTCTTATTTAGTCCTCAAGAGCCTCATGAGGAGGATATTATTACTGCCACTTTGCAGATGAGGAAACAGACCTACCAAGGTTAAGAAACTTACTCAAGGGCATTCAACTGCTAGGGGGAGGTGCCAGAAATTGAAGCCAGATGTCTGTTACTCCGGAAGCTGTACTCTTTCCGCTACCCATGTTGCCTCCAATTAAGTCTCTGTCCAGCCTTCTTATGCTTGGATGAGTATATGACAGTGGGAGGTGGACTAAGGTCCTTTAGCCTCTTCCAGAATCCAGACTGCTGCAGACTCCGTCACCACCATCTCACCACATCCCATCTGGAAGACCTTTCCCCCCTCCACTCCACCTGCCTCAGTCCTACACATCCTTCAGACCCAGCTCAGGTCTGAACTCTGAACTCTTTCTTCTGTCCCGCAATAGGGGTGGCCAGACACCACTCCCCAACCATCTAATTCAAAGGTTCCTCTAAAATGCTTGCAATGATAAAGATCTTTAAAAGGGTATTTGTCATGGATTTCAACTAGAAAACTATTCCAATTATGGCAGTTATTTATAGAAGTAAATACCATTGGTAAGTTTTAGCAAAGCACTTACAGTAGAGTGGTTTGGATCGAATCCAAGTTGTTCACTTGTTAATATATTATTTATATTAACAAAATCAAATGTTAGGCTGTGCACCAAGTTTTTTTCCCCTAATACTATGTGTTTACCAAGGCTATTGGCTTTCCTGATAATAGCTTATCAAACATAAATTTCATGATCTGCACCATAATTTCTGAGACCCTTGGTAACATTCAGAATGCAGAGACAGAGGATCAGCTAATATGAAGCACCGCCCACTCAAGCAGTTTTGCGTCGTTGCCCATGCAGCTCTTTCCCATTGTTGCTCAGAAAGATTTAAGATGAAAAGAGGCTGTGGCTTACTGCTGTTTATGCACTCCGTCACTCTCCACTCTGCTCGCTTGTTTGCCATGGATTACTCATTCTCTCCCAGGTGGTTCTCAGCAGTGGTCAAATATTTAAGAAGTATGTATTTCATCCTGACTCCAGCACATACTTCCCCTTCAGAGCCTTCACTGCTTCCCAGCCTGAGTCATCCCACACCTGATAATCTACTGAAGCATTAACCTACCTCCGCTTTATTTTCCCTCTCCTGTCAGAGCAAGACTTTACAATATGGCAGATCAGAGCGTATCTAACTGTGACTCGGGGGGCAGATTGGGGCAGGGAGAATGAGGGGTGCCACCCAAGCATAGTGACTGGACAACGCATTTCTCTTCCTACGTGGCTTTTTCATCAGCTGCCCCTTGTGACTTCCAGAAGGTACTGTGGGTAGAGCCTGGCTCTACAGCAAGATTTCAATGCTGGCTCCAGCTTTCAATAGCTCTGCTGTTGGGTAAGTCCTTATAAGCCCTCTACGTCTTAGTTTCCACATCTGAACAAGAGGCTAATAATAGACCTAGCTTATAAGGTTGTTGTGAAAATGATATGAGACCACAGACATGAAAGTACTTTATAAATTCTGTTATAAGGCAATTCATTGCTGGACCCTGTAATTATTAAAAAGCTCATCTCTGTCAATCCAAAATCTGCCTCCCTCTAAATGATGTCCATTGCCTTTAGTTCTAATAATAGTTCTAATAATAAACATTAATATTCCAATAACAACAATGATGATGATAATAATGCTATTTGCCATTTATTGAGCAACTTTTTTACATGAATTATTTCCATAGCCTTCATGGAGTGATAAGACTTTTGCAATTGGCAGCATGATGCAAACTGGTACATTGAAAGACTCATTAAAAAAAAGCTAATAGGGGTCTGGCAGAGAGCATCATACTCACAAATCCACGGTTGTGGTCTGCATCACTCAGAGTCTTAGGAAGAAAGAGATGGCCCACTCTTGGGACAATGGAAAGATGGGGCTACTTACAAAGGTGTGGGCAGGATGTAGGAAATCACCCAGGAGATGGTGGAGCACCTGGGGACTGGGACGAGGGTCAGCTGTCAGCACTGTTAGGCCAGAGGGGTGGGGGATGGAGCTGTTCCAGCCAGGAGGGTGGGCTTTTCTCCCAGGAGCTGTGGCTGTAGGTAAGGGAACACAGCTACTGCTGGGCTGGCACAGCTCAGACTCAGACTCCTTCATCCTTTGATCTCTTGTCATCGCCTCTCATTTGCTGAACCCAAATAGAAGCAGAGGGCCAGGGAGCCAGGTAAAGCACTGGGGTCAGTTACCTGGAGCCCGGAGCAGTGTGGAGAGTCCATGTGAAAGGTCCACCTGGGAATGACCAGTGCAGGATCATGAGAAATGCCAGCATAAATGATACATAAATGTACAAGAAGATAAATGAGTGATTAAATACGCAGACTTGAAGAATGGCATGTTTCCAAAGCTTTGTGTTTTAGTTGTTTGGTGGTAATTCAGAGTCTCTTTTTCCTAGCTGCATTTTAAGTGTTGATTCTGGTTTCCACCCACTCTTCCAAAGCTCTGGGGTTCACATGTGCTTGGGATTCCAATCGTACCAATAGGACGGGGCTGCATTCTCGGTCTTGAGAAAAGAATCTTATGGTGAAAGAGAGAGAAAGATGAGGCATCTCCTCTCCCTTTCCCAGGCATGGGACTGGTCGTGGCGAGTTTTGAACTGGATAGTTTGTTCTGGTCCTACCCCCACTCTTGCTGGATCCCCTTCTCATTCTGCCCTAAAGTAGCTACCATGGCAACAACCTGCTCTGCCTGTGAAGTACTTCACGCTCCCAAACTACCCACTATCCTTTCTCTTTAATCATAAGTGATTCAGAGCTTGGATTTTGGAGTTGACTTTGAGTCTCTTTAGTCTAGAGTTCGCAGTTTCCTACCCATGCTGTTGGGTTACTTAGTTAACCTGAGTTGAGTTTACACACTTATGAAACAAGGATACTGTTAGCACTACTGTGGAGATGAGCTTTCAAGGACCCCGTCTCTTGGGGGGCAGAGAATCATGCAAGTGAGCCTGTGAGGGCTGACTTAGCTTTTCCTCCAGGGTTTGAGAATGCCGTCTTTGAGTTTATCCCGAGAACTAGGAGAGGCCACCTATCAGCCACCATTCCCCTTATTAACAGAGAGCCGTTTGAGTTCCTCTGAAGAGCGGACTGTGCTGCAGCGTAAAGTTTAGTCCTTGGGTCTGTCTTGCACTGACATCGTTAATTGCATGGGGATTCTGGGGCCTTGCGAAGCAACTATGGAATGTGTGGTCTGCCTCTGCTCGTGGGACCGACCATCTTTAGCGTAGCTCTGTATTCTTTTGTAAATAAGTTAGGAACTTTGACTAATTTAGTGCGTGTATATGTGTGAGTGTGTGTGTGTGTGCATGTGTACTTTCGTGTGGCCTTTTTCTACAAGTCTGTAGCCCAGGGGTTCTCAAACTTGAGCACGCATCAGAACTGCCTGGAGGGTTTGTTAAAACACAGACCGCTGGGCCCACCGGCAGGTTTCTGATTCCGTAGGTCTGTGGTGGGGCCGGAGAACTGGCATTTGTAACAAATTCCCGAGTGATGCTGATGCTGCTGCTCCAGGGACCACACTTTGAGAACACTGCTTTGGCTCCTGAAATTCTTTCCTGGGAATTTTGAGAGGCTTAAGTGAGGCCATCCACAGACAGGACTCAGCACAGGGCCTGGTGCAGAGGCGGTGTTGTTTTTTTTTTAAGATTGGCACCTGAGGTAACAACTGTTGCCAATCTTTTTCTTTTTTTTTCCTGCTTTTTCTCCCCAAAGTCCCCCAGTACATAGTTGTATATTTTAGCTGTGTGTCGTTCTAGTTGTGGCGTGTGGGACGCCGCCTCAACGTGGCCTAATGAGCGTTGCCGTGTCCACGCCCAGGATCTGAACCAGCGAAACCCTGGGCCACCTAAGCACAGCCCGCGAATCCAACCACTCGGCCACGGGGCGGCCCCAGGGCGGTGTTTGATATTGCCTCTTCCCCGACTGTCACGTCAGCTGCTCCTTGTGCTGCTCCTGCTGTCCAGTTGCTACCATTGCCTGTAATCCTTCATTCCGGACTATGTTAGTTAGGTATTAAGAGCAATGCAATCTGCCTTAATTAATTAAAGAATATAATTACCTCTCTGGGAGTTATTTGCATTTTAAAGAAGCTGATTAATTCAAAGATATTTGTAATTTGCAGAATATTAGACAGTCTGATAAAAAGATACACAAAACTTCTGACATTGTCTAGTGGAAGATACGTTTTTTTTTTTTTGAGGAAGATTAGCCCTGAGCTAACATTTGCTGCCAATTCTCCTCTTTTTGCTGAGGAAGACTGGCCCTGAGCTAACATCCGTGCCTATCTTCCTCTACTTTATCTGTGGGACGCCTACCACAGCATGGAGTGCCAAACGGTGCCATGTCTACACCTGGGATCTGAACCAGTGAACCCCAGCCGCCAAAGCGGAATGTGTGCACTTAACCGCTGCGCCACTGGGCCACCGGCCCCAGGAAGATGCTTTTGAGAAGACAGCAGACACCAAATAGGCTCTACACTGGGTCATTTCTTTACGCCTGCTGTTTAGGGTTCCACATTCTTTCTGAAAGTTCTGAGCTTTTCCACAATGGCTTCCATAGTAGGGGCAGCATGTGGCCTGGGCGTGAGGTAGGGCAGCTGTGGCCCTCTAGATGTGTGGATTCCTTGTAAATCTAGTCTTTATAAGCTAGGCGATGCTTGCATTGTGTTTATTTGTTCAATCATGTAGTAGAAGATGCACGTGAAATTCACCTGAAAAGTATACCTTTCAATTTCGTGCTGAGAATAATGCAGGAAGTCCAGTGTGATCCAATTGTAATAAAATAGTAGCCAAAGAACATTCTGTTTGAAATTGTGGCATTAGTAAGCGGAAGACTAGTTGGAAGCCAGTCTTCTGAATGCTCTTTGCATGTAATTTTGATTGGAGGATATGGCTTGATGGCTGCATGGACTTCATCTTCCGACCTGACCCCAGAATGTACACATAGAACAAAAACAGTGCATTGAACGACAGTTTCAAAGACAAGCTTACCGGCTGTCTTGATAAAATGATTATGTCCTTCATAAAATGAGGAATGTCAACATTGTGTTTTTCCAGTTCAGAAATACTTTATGCCATAAAACTGCAGCAGTTAATAAAATTAGCATTAGTTAAAAACTGTTGAAATCCTTAAATTTTTCCTGCTTAAAAAGTCCAGAAAACATCAAACTTTCCTGGAGGTTGAAGGAAGGAAATTAATGTCAGTGACAGAAATACAGTGAATCTAATTAGGAGTCCCTGGGCAGCAGCTCATTAGTGTGGTTAGTTAGTAAATGAAACTTCAGCTGCAGAGAATTAGACTATGTGTCTTTGGTTATTTTTTCTAAAAAGAATTACAAAATGTCTACAACTGTTTTTTATTAGTAGAGTATTTTTTTCCCACAAACAAAAAATATTTAGAATCTTTTGTCACGAGGAAAGAAATGGCCATCTGGGGACAGACTCCTTGGCCGCCCGTCTGCGTGAGGCTGCAGGAGGGGCAAAGCCCTTCCCTCCTGGGGTAGGGGGGGCTTTCGTTGGTCTGCTGAGCCGCTTGATTTCACATGTTTCTGCTGTCGAACCCTTTAATTTGTTTTTTAACCATTTGTACCTCCTGATCAGATTTATCTAAAAAAAAAATTCTCAGCTAGATTGAACAATATCTGGTGACGGATATTTAAGGTAGATTGGAATAGTTATTTGTCAACTGCTAAAATGTGACACGTTTCCTTTTTTTTTGGCTTGAGGAAGATTTGCCCTGAGTTAACATCTATGCCAATCTTCCTCTATTTTGTACTTGGGTTCCTGCCACAGCATGGCCACAAACGAGTGGTGTAGGTCTGTGCCTGGGATTCAAACCTGCCAACTCTGGCTGCTGAAGCAGAATGCACGGAACTTTAACCACTAGGCCATGGGGCCAGCCCCTTGTTTCCTTTTCTAGTCACTGCCATGGATGTTTGTGTTTTTGCCGCTTGGGAGTTCATGGGTAATTCAGAGACCCAACAAGAGTCTGAATTCCGGTATTTCAGAAGTGTTCCCACATCAGGTACGATAATTGGGCAGCTGCTACTGGATATGGTACCCTGTCCTCCCCCAGGATGCTGAGATACCTTTAGATTATATTAGAAGTTTAGACTCTGGGCTCGTACCTTTCTGTAGAGACCCTGGAATGCATGGGCTGAGTCCTCTATGCCCAGAGTTTAGCCGTGACTCCAGTGTTTTGGGGTCTGTAGGTTCAGACTGGGGATGCCCTCCAGCAGTTTCTCAACTAGGGGTGACTTTGTCCCACAGGGGATATTTGGCCACGTGTGGAGACAATTTTGGTTGTTACAATTCACAGCTGGGTTTGGGGGGAGAGGGAGTGACCACTGATATCTACCAGGTAGTGACCAGGGATGCTGCTAAACATCCTCCCCAACAAGGATTCTTCTAAATGTCGATAGCTCTGAGGCTGAGAGACCCTGTCCTCTGAGCATCAAGCATTCGCTGAACGAGCAGATACGCACACAATGGACGGGCACCTTTTAGCTGCCTGAAGCCCTGCAGGATGGGGTGTGCTCTGGGATCGAGCCAGGCTTTCCAAAGACCTCCGAGCCTTCTCATTAGAAATACTTTTGAGATAACTATTTATTCCTCTCCCTTCAATTAAAAAAATTTACTTTTCCAATTTATTTCTCTGTGGAAGTCTTTGGTCGGTAACACATAGAACAGAGTGTTACACTTGGAGCAACTAACAAATAAATTTTTCAATATGGCTGGTCCCAAATATCAATCACCAAAATATTCTTCAATCTAGCTGAGATGCATTTTTTTTTAAGTGGAGAGAGAACCATGTGAGGCCTTGAGTGAAAAATTTAAAACATCACGTTTCCTGTTCTGCATACCACCTACGACAATACTGCATGTACACTGCAAGAAGTGTAGCGTGTAGAACACTGAGGGGAGAAAACTCACGGGCTGGCCTGCCAGGCAGGAGCACGGCAGCCGAGCCACAGCGGAGCTGGAAGCGAAGGAAGAGGAGAACAATGAGGAGAAAGAGTTTTGTCTCCGTGCTCCCTTCGCTTTGATGGGGCTGCTATTGTCCTTATTTTCACAAGGAGGAGGAGGAAAAGTTTTGCTTGTTAACGCAGAGTATGATTCTTTATTATTTACATGTTCTCCCTCTTTTCTAAAAAATTCCCCATTGAGTAAGGAAGGAGAGGAGATTTGGGTACCAGGAGGAGTTGATGCACAAATTGGCAGGAAAGGGAGAGATTTCCTTTAAGTCCTGAGAAACGGGACGCAGCAACGCCAAGAAACAATTCAACTTGACTTCACAGATACTGAGAGCTACTGAAATTGACGTAAAACCTGGGTATAGTTCACTTGGTACAAAGGCGATATAATGTGTATGACTTAGATCAAGAAACCAAATGCTCAGGGAAATGCAGCATACAAAGATGCAGTGGGAACTTCACCTATTCTCCTTGGCTGTTAGAGCATCTGAAATTATGTTGTTCATACCAAATATTCCTAAAATTCTGTAAACACTGGCAGTTTGAGTCTAAAATATATAAACACAAAAAATAAGACACAGAAGGCAAGGAAGCACTGCGCCAGCTCCCACAGTCTATGGTGGCGTGGCTCCTCAGTGAATTCGTGCGTGTCTCTCTTCTCTAGTCCATGAATGTTCTCACCCTCTCACACTTCCTACTCTTCTTCTTTTACATTTATTTGTTTATTTTTACTTTTAACAGGTTTATTGAGGTATAATTCACCTATTGTAAATAGATAGTTCAAAGATTTTCAGTAGTTAATGCGATTGTGCGACCATGACCACCAAGTTTAAAATACTTCTGTCACTCCAAAGAGTTCTCTTGTGTTGTCTGTCCTCAATTCCTGTTCCTATTCCCAGCCTCAGGCAACCACTGATCTGCTTGCTGTCTCTATAGTTTTGTCTTTTCTAGAAATGGAATTGTGAATGGAATTGATGTGAATGGAATTAAACAATATGTGGTCTTTTGTGTCTGCCTTCTTTCACTTGACATGATGCTTTGAGATTCATCCATGCATGTGTATCAGTTGTTCATTCCTTTGCATTGCTTAGTAGTATTCCATTATATGGATGTAGCACGTTGTCTTGGTCTATTTGGGCTGCTATAACAGAATACCACAGACTGGGTGGCTCATAAACAACAGAAACTTATTTCTCACCCTTCTGGAGGCTGAAAGTCCAAGATCATGGCGCTGGCAGGTTTGGTGTCTGGGGCCAGCCTGCTTCCTGGTTCATACATGGCTCTCTTTCCCCTGTGTCCTCACATGTCAGAAGGGTCAAGGGAGCCCTCTGGGGTCTCTTTTATAAAGGTACTAATCCCATTCATGAGGGCTCCACCCTCATGACCTAATTACCTCCCAAAGGTCCCACCTCCAGACACCACCACACTGGGGATTAGTTTCAACACACGAGTTTTGGGAAACACAAACATTCAGTCCATAGCGTCCATTTTTACCATTTACCAGGTGCTGGGCATTTAGATTGCTTCCACTTTTTGGCTTTTATAAATAGCTCTGCTATGAAAATTCACTTTTATGGCTTTGTGCTGACATATGTTTTCATTCCTTTTGGTATATACCTAAGAGTGAAATTGTGGGGTCATATGGTAACTGCATGTTTAATTTTTTAAGAAACTGTCAAATTGTTTTTAAAAGTGGCCGTACCATTTTACATTCCCACCAGCAAAGTATGAGGGTTCCAATTTCCCTGCATCATCACCAACACTTGGTACATCTTTTTGATGATACCCATCCTAGTGGGTGGGAAGGGCACTTCTTCCCTTCTCAACACCCACTTCCTTCCTTTTTACCTGCTTTTATTCTTTTCTTCCCAGCTTATGTCTTTAACTGGTGGGGCTAGTACTACAGATATATTCATTTACATGAAATCTCATTGCTGACCAATTCTTAGTAGACAAATAGTCAAGAAATACCACTGGTGTGGATTCGAAGAATAATCCTCTTTGGCAATCCATTCAATTCTCTTCACAGATGTTCATGTTTTTCTTACAAATGCTCTAGTTTCACATGTAGCAGAGTAGAACAAGCAACCTTCAGGGCCACAAAGTATATCTGTTTAGAATTAGCTCAACAGTGAGGGTTCAAAGACTTTGTAGTCACACCTGTGAGCATTTCCCCACAAGCACCCGGACGTGCTCACACACTCTCTACAGTGTGGGGCACTTGGAGGAGTTCCTTTATTCACCCAGTTGAGAGGGCAGATTTCCTTTTGCTAGCGTTCTGCTCTTTTGTTTTCCTGCCCTGAGTGTTTTGCCGCCTGTCAGAGGCATGCTCCTGTGAGGCTGGGTTTCTCGGTGTTCTGTGTGGTGCTGGAGCCTCATGTGGTTCAGCCTCGCAGTGGACATCTCAGCGGTCCACCAGGAGCGGGCTGCTCCTCCTGGGTGCCCATCAGAATCGCCCACTGAGTTTTAAAGCCATGCCCTCATCCCAGTCCTGCCCCAGACCATTTATAGCAGAACCTCAAGTGACTTTGGAAATGCAAAAATGGCTAAGGGCCTTCTCTCTTGTCCCCAAAATAGATTTTTCAGAATTCAGTATTGAGGTTATAAAGCTATGGTAAGAAGCAGGCCAAAATAATCACACTAAGAAACAAAAAAGCACGCCCTGAAAGCCAAGCTTTAGAGGTAGCTGTGAAGTTCTGGAATTAGATCTGGATTTGGACTCAGAAGATGGGTGAGGATTCGGGCTCTGTCCTTGATGAACATTTGTAAGCCACTCTGCTCCCGGCTCAGCCCTTCCGGGCTGTAAGATGGGAGCTCACTTGCGCCTCGAGCTCGTGTTGGGATCAAGGGGGTGCTCTACCTAGAAGTACTTTAAAATGATATGTTTTCAGAGCACCTCATGTCCACTAAGCATTTATTTCCATCATATTTTATTAAGGTTGTCTGGCCTCACTTTCTCATAGAAAATTTGGGTCTTATTTTTATCTTGTGTTTCTTCTTTTGATTTTGCTAAGAGCATGGATTCTGGAGCCTGGTAGCCTGGCGTAAATTCCAGCCCAGGCAGGGGTTCACTGTGGGCCTTCCATTGACATCCTCCTGTAACTTCAGTTTTCTCCTCTGTAAACTGAGCATAAAAGCCCCCACCCCATGGTTTCACGAGAATTAAAAGAACCATTTAGCACCCTCCTTACACACTGGAGACTCGGGGAGTGATCATCCTTCTTACTAAGCAGAGTGAGTGCTTAAAAATCCAGCGAGACCAGGTGTTTTATGGTCATGGTTCAAAGGACACTTGTACCCTACATGGCCCATTTTAAGAGACTTTAAAGCCTTGGGTGGTAATTCAATCAGCTTCAGGGGACATTTTTTAGGCTCCTGCTTCAAGTTGATTAAACGTCAATATTTGTAAACAACTTTATTTGGAATTTATTTTTCATTATTCCATTGGTGATTTTTCCTTCCTTACAGAGCATGTGAAAGGAAACGTTTCACACAAATTTCATGTTCTAAAATAGAATAATGAATTGCCATTAACAACTTATATACCATCAAATTATGAACTTGTACAGATTGCAGAAAACCTATTTCCCTAGGACTGCATATTTTAAATTACCAAAATGATACAATTCTTTAAAAATTTTTTTATTATGGATATTGTCAAATAATTCATAATCCATAAGATCAGAGAGAATAGTCTAATGAACCCACATATACCCATCACCCACCTTCAACAATTAATGCTTAGGTGTGACAAACACTTGAAAGTGTCGTGTAGCTGAGAGGTAAAGGAACTCCAAGCAGGCTGAATTGACGTATTCTTGCCATTAAATGACATCCAAATAATACAAAAGTGTGTGAAGTACAAACAGAATGCCCATATTTCCAATCACTTGTTAATAAACCCTTTAATAAGGATGCTGTATCAGTCAGGGCTTATAAAGTCACATGGTGTCGTAATTTAATGAGTGGTGGATAAAAATTCTGGTCATATCCTCGCTGGGGCTGGTTCTGACATATCAGTTACTTAGAAAATCTGATCTTTTCAGAGTAAAGCCCTTTAGCTGCCATTCTGTTTTAGATGATCATAATTCACTTCTTCTTGATAGATAACGGATTACCAATTTTATGTTTCCATAATTGTTTTTGTGGCCACAGAGGGGAATTAAAACATACATAAATAACAAAAGAAGTGACTACAACTATATTATGAGATGGTTGTATTCTAATGTTGCTTTGGGTGAGGGATTACAAATGTGGGAAAAGAAAGCTCGTTATCTCCTGGTCAGGTTCAGAGACACCATCTTCCCGGATGAAGGGTGATTTTGGTATTCAGATTTAGCACAGACTCTGAGCGGTACGTTGAAGGTTATGGTTTGAATTTTTCCCAAATTAGATACATAGCCATTTCTGTGTGAGAGAAAATGGAAATTCAGGTCACATTTCAACTTGAGTTCATTTTTCAAATTGCACCTTCAGAAGCAACAGCTACACACCCGGTTGGCAGATTTAGCTGTCCAGAAAGCCATCTCCCATTGTCCCAACTTCCACTGAAGACTGCATTTGTTTACCTTAGGCCCTGGGGACACCATGACATTTTATTTTAGACTTTGCAGGAGTCTTAAGACCTCTAATACTTTTTATTTTGTTTATTAAGCAGTGGTTGTTTAAGGGTTTTTAATCTGATTCCACTAATTAACTTTAATGCTTTCTGATTAGACTCTATTTGCAATTTTCCAGAAATATTTGATGAGACATCTTTTGCACCATCCACAACATTTTCAGTGGGTTTTAAAGAAATATCTTAAAGAGGTATTATTAAAAAAATATTCTACAAATTAAATTTAGATCCTATATATACAATATGTTCTAAAGTATTACGGACTGGATTGGTTCAACAATTGGGCCACACAGGATGTTTCATAAGGTTTAGACACTAGAATAACATCTTAAGGCAATAGTAATTTGATTTTTTTTCCTAAATGTGTTGCCATAGATTTTCCTAAATGTTTTACAAACAGTTATTAAAAGCACATTGAGAATCGAATTCCCTTTGGGCAAATGTTTTAGTACTTAAGTTTCATTTAATCCAAAATTACACATGCTTAGAGTTGCAGAAAAACATCAGAAAATCATAACCAGCTATCACAACACCACATATTTAAAGCAAAACAGTGCAGCCTCATGAGAGGCACCTCAAGGTGCTTACTAATAAAAATAAATAAAAGTAATCAGCATTACTCTTCCTTACACTGGAAAAAAGGGGACATTTTAATTTTAAGTTTGTTCCTAACAATTCAAAGGCTTCTCTGAGATGCTAATGAGAAACTTCCAGTGATTGGTGAATTTTTGAGATTCACTCATTGTCAGAGAGAGAGAACAGAAGGGCCAGGCAAAGGAATTCTTAACGATTGGGGAATGTGAGGATCTCTCTGGAGAGAACATTGCTTAAGAAACTTGATCTAAAGTCCCAGTTCACAGTCACAAAAAAAGCTTGGTTTATAAAATTAAAATGTTTAGGAATATCTGAATTGGAACTTGGACAACTAAATTTTATAATTTGAAGGATATGCAAATAGGTAATCAACTAACTTCTAATTTATTTGGAACTCACTGAAGAGGGAATCCGAGAAAGGAGCCAGCTTGTGGATGAAAAGAGCTGAAGAACTATGTTTTATTTCTATTTAATGTTTCCATTTTAATTGTGCCTCTAGGTAACAGGCTTATAAATGGAGAATCTGTCTTTTGTATGGAAGGCAGAATTACTCTTTTAAAAAAATTTTAGATTGTAAGAGTTGAAAAATACCTTCAAGAGAATAAATTATCAAAGAAGAATACAGAGAGAATTTGCTAATGCAAAATTATGCTATGTATGAACCCAAAACTATTTGTATAGAAATGCAAATTAAATTAGCATGTGTTTTAGTTGGCTTAAAGCAAAGACAAGCTTTAAATGTTTCTTTTAGGCCCAATTTCAATAAAAAAATCTTTGATCTGGATTACAATTAAGCATCTCTCTCTAAATCTGTGCATCTTCTTTGCAATTACCGCTTTTCTGGGGAATTAAAGAAATCAGGGTGAGTGCTGGCTGACTTGCTCCCGCGCTTCTGGGGTTGCTGTATCTGACTCACGATGCGCTGCCGGGGGTCTGGGCTTGGCCATGAGCACAGGACTCCCAAGATTCGTACCTTGTTTCTACTCTCACTGGGTTTAAACTTAACGTGCCACTTCCTTTACTTGATGCCTATGGTTTACCATCACTTCTAAATTAAAGAATTTAAATTACACTAGAAAAAAGAGAAAAATTTTTTGAGCACAATTGTCCCTTTTAGGGAGATCAAGGAAACAGAACAATTTGGGATCAAATAGTTTTGATTTCTTTATTCAAAAGAGTGCTACAAAAGAGCGCAAAGGGCAATTAACATTCCTTCTTCCTGTGTTATCAAAATTTTACAGTTGCACTGGAATAAAGCACATTTTCTGAAGTATTTAAGAGCACACAAACTACAAGATTTTGCTGTGTGTTTACATGGGTTGGTGCAAAAGGAAGCTAAAGCATGCTGATGAATGACGACACAGAATGATGTGTATTTTCTTTTTTAAAGATTGGCACCTGAGCTAACATCTGTTGCCAATCTTTTTTTTTCTTCTTTTTCTCCCCAAAGCCCCCCAGTACATAGCTGCATATTTTAGCTGCAGGTCCTTCTGGCTCTGCCATGTGGGACGCCGCCTCACCATGGCTTGATGAGCAGTGGTAGGTCTGCGCCCAGGATCTGAATCTGCACAACTTGGGCTGCCAAAGCAGAATGGGCGAACCTAACCACTTGGCCACGGCTGGCCCCTGATGTGTATTTTAAGAAGCAACGACAAGGGGCCGGCCCGTGGCCGAGTGGTTAAGTTCGTGCGCTCCGCTGCAGGCGGCCCAGTGTTTCGTTGGTTCGAATCCTGGGTGCGGACATGGCACTGCTCATCAGACCACGCTGAGGCAGCGTCCCACATGCCACAACTAGAAGAACCCACAACGAAGAATACACAACTATGTACCGGGGGGCTTGGGGGAAAAAGAAAAAATAAAAAAATCTTTAAAAAAAAAAAAAAAAAGAAGCAACGACAAGGGGCCGGCCTGGTGGCACATCAGTTAAGTGTGTACGTCCCACTTCAGCGGCCCAGGATTTGCCGGTTTGGATCCCGGGTGCAGACATGGCACCGCTTGGCAAGCCATGCTGTGGTAGCTGTCCCACATATAAAATAGAGGGAGATGGGCACAGATGTTAGCTCAGGGCTAATCTTCCTCAAAAAAAAAAAAAATCAATGACAAGATGGCCATCTTTAGACAACGGAAGCATTTCAATGGGGACCCACCTCTTAGAGGCATCCCGTGAGAAAGAGGAGAACTGAGAGGGAAAAGAACTCCAATCAGACTGAGTTGATTTGCAGAGCATGAAAATACTGATCAAAAAATAAAAAAAGATCCTGCATTATTTGTTGCCACAAATAATAAATAAACAGATAAATATGTTGATCCGGATTTTGGTAAGTAGAGGTGCTGATTCCTGATATTTGTGAAACTGGGACAGGATTGAAGAAAGTATGACTTGAGAAGAAAAGGATGGAGACCCACCTCCCTCTCCTAAATGTCCTCTCCCCATGATTGACAGGTCCAGGTGATGTCAACCAACGCCCTCATGCGGTGGCTTTCTGTCCAGGTATTTGCACTTTGCCTCTTCCTCTGGGTCCTCTTCCGAATCCCTGCACTTACTCCACTGCAAGACCTGCCCTTTTCCTTCCCGTCTCTCTTTCCGGTGCTGCGTCCCTTCTTCTGCATCTCCTCTCCAGTCACACTGCAGAGGCCTCACTTCCAGCCTTGTCTTCTCTTTCACCGACTGTTGCTGCAGCAAGATGACTTCATGCCTTTAATCTCACCTACTTCCAATCCATTCTCCACTCAGCCATTAGAGTGATATTTCTGTCACAAAGGACCCGTGGAGTCATTTTCAAGCTCGAAATTCTCCAGTGGCTCCTGTCTCCTGCCAGAGAGAATCAAAAGTCCTTACATGGCCTATCAAACACTTTCTGACCATAACCACATGCCCAGCATCCTCCCTGCCATCTGTTCAAGCAAAACACCAGACTTTGCATGTGTTCTCCCTTTTCTCTCCTCTGCTTTGCCCTTTCTACCTATCTTCTGATGCCCAGCACCTGTTTGTCCTTCAAGCATCATTCTCTTCCCTGAGATATTGAACTGACCCCTTTCCTCTCCCCACTATTGCCTCCCCCAAAAGTTCAGGCCTCTGTTTCTGCTCCTATGACACCTAGTGTCCCCTCTGCAGTCAAGCAGGAGGTTACGTTGTCATTGTTTGCACACCTAGTTCTACAGTAAGCCATAAGCTGGTTAAGGTCAGGGAGGGCATCATTCCCTCTGGTATCTACAACCCACAACGCACAATTCCTGAACACTGCTGCCCCATACCTCTTGGCTGAGTGAATGGATATGTGAATAAGTTGCATGAATGGAACCAGATGAAACAGAGACTGAGAATGCCACACATCATTGAGAACTCACTGACCTGGTGATTTTCTGTATTTAGAATTCAGATTTTGACCTTAACTCCCACTAGAGAAAATCCAGGAGGTATTAAGAGCAGTTTTCCAAAGGAGACTTAATGTGTTAGATTTTGGAGAATCAGGAAAGGATAAAACCATGAACACTATTTGCTACCATGGAAAAGACTTCAAATTTAAAAAACGAACAACATTCACTGTGCTTACCCTTTCCTTTAGGACAAAATAAAATGATGATGGAAAGCTCAGGGTACTGTTTGCAGATGTCTTAAAGATTTGAGGCTGCATGTCAAGGCTGACACTGGAACAATCTTACTTTGGCACACCAGGTGACTTCAGAAGGAGGCCCGCTGGCGAGACTCCCGAGTCTCCAGAAGGACTGGAGGCTAGAGATGGAGCAACGCTGGGTCCGTGAAAGATGGGGCGCACGCCAGTTCAAAGTGGAATCAGATGGCCGCAAAGGCGTGACACGGCTGCAGGAGAATCCAAACAGCGCTTCGCAGTTCTCAAGTTCTTTTCACCTTGGAGCTTGGAGCACTTGACTCTAGCTTTCTCTGAGCAAGACGCCTTGGGTCTAAGACAGGGAGATTAATCTGGGAACAGAAACTTTCAAGGGGTGTGAGTTATATTTTACGATCTGACACTTGTCCTAATTATGAGCCTCAAGAAGTCAGTAAAATGTCTTTCTCTAACCTAGTGACATTAATTATCACTTTATAAGACTTCAAGTTTAGAAGGGGATGTTTACCCTCTTTCCTAGGCATTTTGTCTGCTTCTATTTAGAGTAAGACCCCAGCATAGGTTCCAATCAGATTTTTGCCTTTCAACAAGGAATGAATGCTTCCCACTTTTTTAGTGAAAAATAACTGTTGAAACCGGCATCTCATATTGAGAAAGTGGTAGCAAACTCATACCAAATAAGACATTTAAAATCAGATATCAAATTCTTTACTCTAGCACAGTATAAAACACTCGTTAAGCCAGAGAACCATATTTATGGAATATCTATATGCCAGATACCGGGCTAAGCTAGATACTAAATTTCCAACTCAAATGAAACAAAATCCCTGCTTTCAAGGAGCTTGTAGTTGTATGAAAGGAAAGGAGACTAGGTCAACCCCTATGGGGCACTGTGGCGGGTACACCAAAGGAGCATGCAGGAAGGGTGGTGGGGCCTCCCTGAGATGAGACACCCAAACCAGACCTCAGCGTGTGTGACAGGTTCTCAGAACTGAGTTTTGAAAAACAAGTCGAATCAATATTCTTGGTAGAGGACAGCAGGTGTGAGGGCTATAGGCCTGGAAACGCGATGTTACTTTACGCAGTTCATGGGGCAAAAAGTGGGGGGCAAGGGGCGGAGCGTGAGTGATGGGAGATGATTGATGAACAACAGGTGATGTCGCAAAGGGCTTTTGTTGGGCTAAGTAACTTTGACCATCCTGGAAGCTCTTGGACCCACTTAGGGTTTGAAGCGGAGAAGGACAGGATCCTGTGTACGTTCTGTCGAGATTCCATTGGAAGAAGTCGGGAGGCTGGCTCGGAGCGCAGCGGAGCCCGAGTAGAGAGACAGGGAAGATGCTCGCACAGCCACGCTGGGGAGACATCGGTGAGGTCCCGTCCTGAGGCAGGATCCGCGGGGTGGTTATGAGAGAGGGCTTGGTGACAGGGGTGCGTGTGTGCGTAGATGTGTGCATGTGCATGCATGGATGCGTGAACAACAGGGAACATGTCAGTTTGATTTAATGTATTGCTAGCTTTGGAATATTTGTTGGAGAGAAGTATCTTTTCCCGTGCTTCCTCAAAATCTGCTTTTCATGGTAGTCTTCAGTAATAAAATCAACCTGCCTCATTGTACATTTAGGGTTCCTCATTGCTACCTCAATTCACACTGTAATCACTCAGATGATGCTACATCCTGTTTTACAGACAGAACCTGGGAGCCACTGACAGGCAAGATGATATACTAATGACACGGGAGGCCTGCCACAGCATGGCTTGATAAGCAGTACCATGTCTGTGTCTAGGGTCCGAACTGGTGAAACCTGGGCCCCGAAGCAGAGTGTGAGAACTTCACTGCTCTGCCACCAGGCCAGGCCCAGGATACTCTTTCTTGACCCTGAGACTGGAGTTTGGTTGCCCAAGCAAGCAAGCTTCCTCTAGGGTAAAGCTGGTAGGTCTGCTCTTTCCTGGGCTGTGAGGGCTGAGTCTTGCCATCTCATCCTTTTGATGTAGATTTTACAGCTCACATCCCTAGAGAGAAAGAATTCCTAGTAGTCCAAAGGAAGGACTCTCTGGGTGGGGCTGCAGCTGCTTGCTTCGGCCTGGGAAACTCCAGCCAGTCCTGACTGACAGCTACACAGAGAAAGCAGGGGTTTGCTGGCACTTCATGGCCCAGACGAGTGTGTCAGCTCCGTTCGTGGGCCCCTCATGCTCACCCCAGGCTCCTGCCTGTTTAGAGTTATGCCTTATTGCTGGGCGAGTGTATGACATGGGTGTAACGGTTTTAGAACTTCCTCCAGGCCCCGCTCTCCCAATTTTTCTCAGTCTCTCCTGCCATCCTCTTCACCAGCAGCCATTCCCTATGGAATGCTTTTATTAGAAGACGGGAGCCATGACGCCAAGGCTGGCCAAGCCTGTCTTTTCACAGGCCAGGGTGTCTGCCGGCTGTTGCTTGAGGTTCTGCCAGTGACTCCAGCCCTTTAAGCCGCGGCCCTATCTGGATGCAAAGTCAGCTGGGCACGGTGACGCTGGCTTCATGATGTGATGGGAGTCTTGTTTTGTTTTTTTCTCCTTTGTTTGCAAAGTCCACCAGGCAACAGTTATGCTGGCTTTGCAGTGTGATGGGTGTTTTATTTTTTCCATCTCAACCAGACAAAGCATAGAAAATGTTACTTGAAAAGAATGGAAAAAACCAGCTGTGGATATTAATATGGTCTTGAGATTAGAGAGTTCTGGAATGGAAATCTGAACACTGATCTCAAAACGTAAACCTTCAGCAGTGGTATAAGTGAGATGATCAACAATTTAAAAATTTTTACAGTAATGTATTTATTTTAAATAACAAACAGCTGTCACGCACCTGTGATTTTTACAGATATTAAGGCTTAAAATGAGACAATTTTTAAAAAAAGAAATTATTTTAAAGAAAAATATTCTTTAAAATAAAAATGAATTTATAGATGGTGCAGTTGTAGGGGAGTGTCATGTGTCCCGTTCTTCTCTCCCATCCTGGAGTAGCTGTGCTGATGGGATGGGATGGGCTGGACAAGGGGCCTGCGCCGCCTAAGCCCGCTAGCGGAGTCCCAACCCTTTGTGCAGTGATTGGTTCAGTAGGGGCACGTGACCTAAGATGGTCCAATCAGAGTGAAACTTAGGTTGAGGGAGACAACCCCCTCATTCCTCTGGGATGGTCTTGGGTATGGATGGGAGGCCTCTGGAGGAAGAAAGCTGTGTTCAGGATGAAGGAGACACGTCAAGGAGAACAGAGCCTAGAGAACGGCAGACACGGGGCGTGAGTCCCGCTCAGACTTGAGCTGTGGCAGGCTCAGGTGCTGGGGCATACAGACGCTCTCTTGGTTGTCTTGTTTTCTGCTCCTTGCACCGGAAGGATCCTAACAGAGCAGATGGGGCAACGTGAGGAAGGCAGGAGAAGCGTGCCTGAAGTTTAGGAAACGCGGACTTGGCAGAGTCCAGGCTCCTCACCTTGCAGACAGATCTGTAGGAATGGAAACGATGGAAATAGTAAGACTAGCCAGCACTCGGCCAGGGTCTGCTGTGCCACGGTTACCTCAGGGACACCTCTCAGCAGCCCCGCGACGGAGAGAGCAGAAAGCCTGCGTCTTGTCTTGTGTCTGCCGTGTGCTGGCTGGTAACTTGCACACTTTCTTAGTGTGTCACTTGTCTATCTCAGAGGGGGTGAGTATTGAATGAGATAATGTGATCTAAACACCTCAGTGATCTGATTTTTAAAAAAATGCCTCTTATCACTCTCCTCTGAAAATTCTCTGTTCTGGGGCAAGGAAACTCACAGTTGTAGAGATATTAACACACACAGCTCTATCTCCTGAGTGTGGGAAGGCCTCTTTGCGCCTCACTGCTCGCCTACATTCTGCCCTTATTTCAAAGCCTTGTTCAAGACACCCCTTTTCTGGCAGCTCCCTCGCCACTCACAGCCAGTGCTGCTGTCTTTCGATGGCACATCTGCTGCAGCATTTGCTGTCTGTGCCACCATTGGCCCCGTCACGTGCCGTCCTAGTTGCTGTTTAATCCTTGATGCCCTGTTTTCCCTGAAGGTTGTCAGTTGCTAAAGGTCAGGGACCCTGTGCTCTAGCTTGTGACTTATCGCTCCCTGGGCGCTGTGAGAACTCCGTGACTGAGAAAATCCTTTGTGCCTTAATTTATCCAAGTGCACACTTGCTTGGAAGAGATGTAGAGGGGAGCAGTCATTTTTAGTTAAAGGCGTGAAAACTAGTTGTTTTTTACTTTTGTTGAATTTAACAACCTGTATACTTGGCTCGCATCCATTTAACCTTTGGCTTCTGTTCCCTCCTTTTTCATCCACCGAATAATACAAATAAACAAACAAAAAGCAAATAATAACAACAACAACTAGGAAAAACTGCCCACACAAACTAGAAGCAGCTGATGATTCCTGATGTCCGGCAGGGGGCTTGTGGGTGGGGGTGGAGGGAGCCGCCAGAGGGGACTTTTCTCCAGGTGTCAAGGATTGGTGCCCAGGTGAAGGTGCGGGTAGCCTGTGGGCAGAAAAGAGAGGAATTCTTTGGAGTGTTGGTGGACAGAACCATTTTCTTCTTCCTCAGTACGTTCCAGGCTGGTGGCTCAGGGCTAGTGGTGGAGGCCGAGCCCTAAACACACATTTTATAAGGTGCTCTGAGGCTCTTTGAGCTCAGAGCAGGTGCTGGCTGAACTCCAGGCCGTGTCATTTAACCCCACGGAGCACCAGACTTTCTTTGTTTGCTGTCGTAAATGCCATTAACATTTTGCGAATCCCAGTAGCTGTTCATGTCTGTAAAGGGAATAGTAGCACATGATGCTTAGGTTGTCATTTCAATTAACTTCAAAACGTGAAAACCCCAACAATTGCTTTTCACAAGTATTTCCCTGGTTTCTTTGTTTTCATGAGACTTGTTGACACTGAATTCAGGATGACTCATTTTCAAAGTGTAGAGTGATGGAGACTGTGGAAGTGCCAGGAAAGTGGAAACTGGTCTTTGCCCTATTCCATCTAAGGAGAAGAAGAGGCTGTCTTAAATAATAGATAATAATAATAATATACCTCATGTGTGTACAGTGTTTTATAGTTTTCAAAACACTTCCACATTTTTCATTCTGCCTGACAGGAAGTCGAATAGCAAACAATCTTGGTGGGTGATCAATATGATGAAGATGTGACACTCTAAGCAGGACTGGAGAGAATGTGGATGATCTAAGCTGTTAGTTGGACAAGTGTGGAGCTAGTGTCATTTTTCACTTTGGACAAATGTACATTTCCTAATTGCAAGAAAGGGAAACAAAAGTCGCCTACCTGTGTCTGATGTGATCCAAGATGGATGCTGATTGGGCCAGAGGTATTTCAACACCTTTGGCTCTAGGGCGGGCTCAGAGGTGAGGAAGCTCTGATTTTTACACTACTTTTATTAACTGTCATGTATATATGTCATATGTCACTTGACGATGAGGATACATTTTAAGAAATATGTCGTTAGGCAATTTTGTGGTTGTGCAAACAACATAAAGTGCACTTACACAAACCTAGGTGGTATAGCATACTACACATCTAGGCTATATGGTACTAATGTTGTGGGACCATAGTCATATATGTGGTCCATTGGCCAAAATGTCATCATGTGTCACATGACCATATATACAATGGAATATGATTAAGCTGTAAGAAAGAAGGAAATCCGACAATTTGTGACAGTATGGATGAACTTTGAGGGCATTATGCTAAGCGAAATAAGTCAGACAGAGAAAGACAAATACTGTATGATCTCACAGGTGTGGAATCTAAAAAAAAACTGAACTCTCAGAAACAGAGAATAGACTGGTGGTTGCCAGGGGTGGGGGTGGGGGTATGAGTGGGAGAAATGAGGGAAGGCTTTCAAAGGGCACAAATTTTCAGTTATAAGATGAATAAGTTCTGGGGATCTAATGGACAGCGTGGTGACTATAGTTAACAACACTGTATTATATACCTGAAAGTTGGTAAGGGTATAGATCTTAAAAGTTCTCATCACACACACACAGACACATACACACACTATGTAATGTGATGGATGTGTTAACTAACCTTATTGTAGTAATCACTTCACAATATATATGTATATCAAATCATCACATTGTACATCTTAAACTTACACAAGGTCATATCAATTATACCTCAATAATGCTGGGGAAAAAAGACCCAAAGCAAGAACAACAGCAAAAAACCCAGCTATCGTGTTGAGCACATGCTGTGTGTTGGGTACTGCACCAGGTACTTCACGAGCATTATGCTCATTTAATCTCTACAATACTATGAGCTGGTTGCTTTCATGGTCCCCTTTTACAGAGGGCGATACTGAGGTTTAGAGAGATTACGTAATTTACCCAAGACTACTTAGCTAGTTATTGACGGAGGTGAGATTTAAATGCCTGATTCCCAACCTTAATAAAAACTCAATGTGCTTAATCCTTGTGCCGCAGTGCCGTGCTAAGTGCTGATGGCAAAGCTGGTGGAGGAGGCATCTCTGATAGCTCCACAGGTACCTGTCAGAATCAGAAGCAGGATCAAGTCCTATGGTTCAATGACCACAGGTCAAAAATCCACACCCTAAATGAGACCCAGGAAGGAGAGGAGGTTGGAGAGGAGCTGCGATCTTGGCAGGACCAGAAAACACAAATTAAATATCAACGAATTAGTGTGCTTTCTTTTCCGTTACCGTCGTGTTGTTACCATATGGTTCAGTGGTTAGAGTGTTGTGACGATGGCCCTGAATGAGTCAAGCCTCCCTGTGTCAATGGAACTTTGCTTCTTCTCCCATCAAGGAGTGGAATCTACTTCTCTATTCTTTTGAATCTGGGTTGGCCTGGGTATTTTCTCCCACCGATAGAGTACGGTGGAAGTGGTGTTGTGTGGATTCCAGAGCCGAGGGCTTAAGGGGCCTTGTGCCATCTGCTCTCACCGTCTTAGAACTCTGAGACCATCATGCTGTGAAGAAATTCCGCTTTAGTCTGTTAGAGGATGCGAGGCTATGCATTGAGGAATAGATTGGAATAGACCAAGGTCCCTCTTAAGAGCTAGCACCAACTGCAAGACATGGCACTGACCATCTTGGACCCTCTAATCTCAGTCAAGCCACGAAGTAAGTGATGGCAGCCTCTTGAATGATCCCAGGCAAGACGAGCAGAGAAACTGCCCAAACTGGCATCTCATAGAATTATGAGCAGTAACACACCATTGTGGTGTTAAGCCACTGCATTTTCCGGTGGTTTGTTATGCAATGAGATAACGGTTTTGGGAATCTTAATAATACTTTAAATTAAAGAACATTTTGTCACTATTTTCATAAAAACCTTGAGTATGCCAATCTGAGAAGGACAGTGGTTAGCCAATGCCACGGAGCTAAAGAGTAACAGAGCAGGGGTTGGAACCTGGGCCTGGACACTAGGTGTCATGTATTGGAGCGTGAACGCCAGTGTTCCTTATTTCCTTTGATTAAAAGAAAAAATAACGTTGGTTCGCTTGAAAGTTGACTTAATTATGTATTAATAGATTTGGATGACACGTGTCAAATACGACTGTGGGTGGGCAATCCTCGAAGGTCTCAGGAAGGAGCCCCGGAGACCACGCTGCGCCTCTGATGGTGAGCGTCCCAGGCACTCCAGTTGTGTGGCTTTCTCTTCTCACCACAGGGCTGGGTTCATAAGTTCATTGCTTACACTGGGGGGACTTCCCAATAAGGCAGAATTATTAGGAAGTTACTTTTCCTTCCATTTAAAGTTCCTTGAATTCGCAAAAATAAATTTCATTTTGAAAGATCAATGCAAACCAAGTTAACCATTTAAAAACGCTTTAGAACATTTCTGGAGTATTATCTTGTGGTAGCACAGGGACCACTCTGTAGGCTTGTTTCAAAAACAGAGCAAAAGCGAAACCAAGCCAAACTGAAGCCGGCTTCTCCAGAGATAGACTCTTGAACAGTTTTCCAACTGAAGCCTCATTTCTAGCTGCGCTTGAACTCTGAGGGCTTTTCCTTTTGGTTTTAAACATCCTATGCCATTAACTTTTGTGTGTTCTTTGTTGTCACTAAAGACAGGCTGTCATTTTTCTTTAAAATAAATCATAAAACAGCTGGCACAAGTATAAGGAGAGTTTCTCAGGAGCATCTCACACCCACACGGAAAAGGAGAAGGCCCTGAAGGGCCACGCAGCCTCGCTGCCGGCCATCCGTGTGTGGCTGTGTGTGACGGTGCGGGTGTCTGCTTCTGGAGAATGCAAGTGATCTGCAGAACCGTGTGCCGTTCACCTCAGCGTCTGCTTGTGTCCTGGAAGACTTGTTTGGTTTGAGCAAGTATGCACTTGTTTTCACTATGAAGTGACACAAAATCAATAAAAAAGTAGAAGTAGTGATAATTTTACAAGCTGGCTTTTCGCCAAAATTGAACCCGGTAGTATTGGTCGACAGGATTGTTCACAATAAATTTGAACAATGTTGAATAATTTTGAATGCTTGTATGTCCTCTGGGTTTACCAAATTGTGTAAATGTCTTTTCTTGGCAACTCAAAATATCATTTGGTGTGTAAAGCTAATTATTTAAACATAGCCTAGATATTACATAACACGTAATGTTAAAGTGAGTGTAATGTGACTTCCTAGTCTTCAAAAAAGCTGCCTAAAAAAATTCTATTGTTCTGCTGCAATTATGCAAATGAGAAAGGATACAAGAGTTGGCTCCCATATCCTGCTTATTAGGTGATGGTGGAAAATATGAAGATTTTCAAAAAAATGTCCAGTGTCTATTTGTTTCTAATTTTCCTTCTGTTAATGTCACTGTAAATTTCAATGTCATATTCCCGCACGTTGCTGCCCCTAATCTGACAGTGTCAGAGGATCTATCTTCATTTTCTCACTCGTTTCATAATCTAATCCTCAGCTCTAACATGCAATTAGTGCCCTCTCCGCCCCCTGCATACCAAACAGGCCGACTGCTACAGCTCTCCCTGTGCAATCCGTTTAGTGAGGCCGCCCGTAATGAATATGTACATTTAGAAGACCTCGCGCAGAGGGTCACAGGCAATCAACCTTGAATTCAATTATGCGAGTCAAGGTTAATGACTCGCTGCAGTGGTCAGAGGCATTCAGAATCCTGCAGATTAAATCAGCCTGTCAGAGCTGACAATGTAGAAAGGACGGAATTACTTGTGTGAGAAACAGGGAATTGTGCAAAGATAAAATGGTGTCAGTCCTCACGAAGATTACATTGGAGTTCTCTGTGGCAAATCAGATTGTAAATCTCGTCTGGACCTGCGATATGATTAGTCTACAGAAAGACGTTTCTAGATTGTAATACGGAGCCACTAATAAGACCTCCTGAACTCCACGCTCGCTAGGTGACTCCGTTCTCTACCTCATCATTAACATCTTCTGATTGTTCAGCGTGAAAAATGAAATTACTATTTTTTTAGGTATATTCATGAACTATGTCCTGTGTGATCTTTTATAACACAACTCATCATTTAATTGGTAGAAAAAATTAAAATTTTTTTGCCAATTGTTTTATGCTACGCTTTCCCTTAGTTTTCTTTTGAGCCCTGTCTTGGTCATATTAGATCATACCTAGCTGGGAAGAAAATCAGAAATAGGTTAAAAACAGTTTTGCTCATAAAAGCAGGTATCTTATGATTTGAAATAAATACAAACTACATGAGTATTAAAATTTGTTATAATTTATTTGCAAAACAAACAAATATAAATTTTATTGGAATTTGCTCCAGAAGCTAAACAGTTTTTCTGTGTGCTGAGATACACATGTGTTCCCCAAATGCATGTGGGAGAGAAACTTTCCTCTTTCTTTCCATATTCTCTCAAGAGCAGAGTCCCTGCTTTAGACTCATTTCTGGGCACAGAATCCCTGACTTATGAATAATCATTGGCAACACATTTCTTGCATATTAAAAAAGAATGTTCTTGCAATTGTGCCTTAAATGACAGATATGTTCTTTCAGGTAGATTTCAATAAGATTTTGATGATTTTCAATAAGGTGTTGAATTCAATAGGGAAGTTACTCTTCCCTCATTTGTATTTTCTTCCCCTTCTTTTTTCTTCTCTCGATGTCTCCCTTTCTTCCTGTAAGGAGCTCACAGTTAAGTGAAGGAAGAAGGACGTAGCCAGCTGACTGGGTTACAGTATGGTGAGTGTTGTAATGGAGGAGCAAGCATGTAAAATACTGTGCTAGGCCCTAGGGAGGAGGCCATGGATTCTGCCTGTGTGAGTGTGCGTGTCAGAGCATGGAGGTGGTGTGTTAGGAGGTGGGGCTTGAGCAGCGAGGAAGACTTCACATGGAAGGAAATATTTGTGTTGAGCTTTGAAGGAGGAATAGGAGTTTTCCAGACCGACAATTGGGAAAAGGCCTCCTGGTCCTAGAAAACAACATGAGCAAATGTGTAAGATGTGTTTGGGATGGAAGCAAGTGATGTGAGCTGGCCAGGGCACCTGGAGAGCAGCAGGTGACAAAGGAGAGAGGTCATTTAGGACCTTGAGTACCCCATGCTCCAGCATCAGTAAACCTCTTGGCAAAGCTTGCCATAAAACAGGATTCATTATTTAAACCAAATCATCTCCCTCTTTCCCATTCATTTTTCACTACATGTGGGTTTTGAACACTGGCCTTGCTAAAGTAGGCTGGAAGTACCTGTTACTTCACATCCCACAGTGAGGTGCAGAGGGTCTCTGCTTCCCAGCAGACTGGGGAGGAGGAGATGCGGCCCTGCTTCTCTGTCTTTACTTTGAGGACCCATGGGAGACCCGCCTTGTGCCAACCAGAATACCAAGCTGTGGCCATGTGTTGAGCAGATGGCTTTCTTGGTGTTTTTTAGCCCCTAAAGTGGATACACATTCTTTTGTGCCTAAGAGCCCGGCTCACACCGTTTCCTAGGACTGGCAGTGGCCTGTTCTCTCTGCTCATCTTTCTGCTTAGAGATATCTTTCTAGTCTTGAGTTTCCATTCTCTAGGATGGCCTTCCCAAGTCACGGGGCTACCTGTGAGCTCGTCTGCTCCTGGCCTTGGAGCACTTGCTGCCTGGAACACAAACTTGGCCAATAACCAGCGCTGAGGTGGCCTTGTTTCTCCTTCGATTCTTGTCTCTTCATTACTGAGAGGATGGTTGGTTAACCACCGATTTAAAGCTTGACCCCACAGTGTGGCACACACTGCTTGGGGTGATTGGGCCTTGGTTCCTCTTATTCACTGATTTTTAATGCTGGTGAGGAGAAGGGAGGGTTGGAAGTATGTGGAGAATTCTCTGTTGTCTCAATGACTGGGAGATGCTAAAGGAACTACTTTCCTGTAACGGACGGAACGGTCGTGCAGTGAAATGAGGATTGTGCAACACGGAATTTTGATACAGCAAGCTTCATCCTACATCAGAGCCCTTCAACACATGAGCTTGCTCCAACTGGAAGGCTTTCCCTCCCGTCCTCTTCTGGCTAGCAGCTCTTCCTGTTGCAGGTAACCAGTGTATAAGATGTCGCTGTTCACCCTCCAAAATGATTCACTCATCAGCTCTCTTTTCACTCCCTACATAGTATGTGTTTGGAACACGTAGCATGTATTCGTAATTATTTCTTTATTTTCTTATTGGTTGTTAGACTCTTAAGTCCACGAGAGCAGGGGCTTTTGTCTGGCTTGTTCACCATCAGCATCAAGCACAGTCACCTGCACACAGCTGGCGCTCAATGACTATTTGATAAATGAGTCTTCTGCTCTAGGTGGGATTTGCAGACTTAGCAAAGAAAAACGCAGAACATTCACTCATATTTGAGTTTCAGGTAAACAATAAACAATTTAAAAAATATTCCTATGTCCCAAATAATACATGGGACATATTTGTATTAAATATTTATACTAAAAAATGATTCATTGCTTACGTGAAATTCAAATTTAACTGGTCATCCTATGTTTTATTTGGCAACCTTAATCTAAGTTATCAATAGCTTGAGGGCGGATACCATATATGACTGTACGTCTTTGTGTTCTTCCACTGCCTCGATCAGTACCCTCCAGAAGTAGGCATTCAGACATGTGCTGATGGTATTTGACTGAAATGCATTTTGGCATAACTGAGGATTGAATCTCTCTGTTAATAGGGTTCCTAGGTGAAATTCCAGGGCAATAAGTTTCCTTAGGGTAAAACAAGAGTGAAAAGTCTCTCTTTGTGGAGTCTTTTTATCTGGGTGTGGTTACTGGAGTTACTTCCGTTAGAAATCCAAAGGCTAATTGTGTTATGAGACATTTTAGCTGCTAACCCAAAACCAAGCTGCGTAAGTCACCTTCATTTTAAATGAGCTTGGTGTTATTCATAGGACATTTTGTACTGGAAGATTATTCTGAGTCATGTTGAGAAATGTCCTCTAACCAGTGTTCATTGATGAGCAGTGGCCAAGTAGCTGTCAGTGATTAAATGGGGACTGGGGTTTTTCTCATTCAGCTCCATCAGAATTCCAAGCAAGAAAACAAATGGTCTGGGGCTATTTTTGTGAACCTCATAGCCCAGAAGTGATAGAAATAGGAGGGCTCTAGCTGGGTTCCCAGCTCAAGTTTGGCAGGGTCCAGCCACTCTCGGTAGCCGTAGGGTGCCTGGGCGGCAGAGCACTGCGCTCTAGCTCTGCCCTTCTCGTCTCTTGGAGGTGGATTTGTCCGGAGGAAGCATGAGTGCCTGGAACAAGACCCTGGCTTCAGGCTCGCAGACTGCCGGTCTTTGGGCAGCAGATGAAGTGTGTGAATGCATGTGTCTGCTGTGTTCCCAGCAATAAATATCGTTGAAGGAGCAAACGTATGTGGGTAGGAGAATGAATGAAAGAAACCAAGGAAGGCATGAAATTTGGCTAGCTGAGGGGATATGGGTTAAACTGGAAAGTTCGTCGAGTGGTCTACTGTACGTAGGTAAAAGGGATTGAAGTTATATAATGTTATATAATGCAAGAAATTATTGTTATTATCTTTGTTATCATCAACATTGTTCTCATTTAATATTATTATGAAGCATCAAAATTAAAAAAAAATTCATTGAATCTGAAATTTAATCTGACTGTGCCCAGATCTTCCAAACAAAAAGAATACCTATCTCTTCAAAAGTAAGTGTTGCTGTTCTGATTTAGTTTACATAGCTGAGAGCAGTTAACATTTCAGAAGATTTTTATTTTCTTGATTCTGTATGGATAGGATTTCCAGGTTTGTGTCTGTGCAATGAGAATAAATCGTTCTGGGAGAGCAGAACGTAATAGCTGCCACGTTGTCTTCCAGCTGCACATGCTTTGCTGTTCTGATTCCTTTCTGTATCTTTGTGTTTTCCTTCTTTTTCCATATCTTTAATATTATTCACTAAAAATCATTTTTTTCTCTCCTTATTCTTCCCCTGATCCTCCTAGGATTTCAGTTTTTCAAGAAAGCTATCCGATTCTATTAAAGAGCAGACAATGAAACAATTGCTTCCAAGTCCAGGCTAGCCTGGGAGGTCTGGCCAACGTGGATACCAGGGGGCTCACGGGAGATCCGCGTGATATACGGGTCACACGCCCAATTTAATTTTAGATTATTTATGCTAAGTCAAGCCAGTCTTGAATTGACTATAATGTCCTATTATGATTCCCCAGCTCCCTTCCTGATCAGTGGAGGAGATGGAGTTGGCTGGTTGAGATTTTCCCAAATTGTGCTCTTTCTGCTGTTGCTATGTCAATGAGCTGTGCCCTTTGTGGAATTGTGGAAGCTTCTTTTAACGACAATTCTTGCTGATTTTCTGTTTGTGCTGGTAATATAAAACTATCTTTACAAGTGAGTTATGATATTGTTTGATTTTTGTAAGTTAAGCAGCTAATAGCACAAAAGGTAAGTGGGCACAGCCAAAGTAGTAAGGTGGTCCAGTAATGACCTATGTCTGAGAAGCACTGGGTGAGGGTCTGATGCCTGGCTCATTCTGAGGACGCTGCACAGTTTTAGCTACATAATGCCAGCTGATCAGATCAGGCTCAAATTGTGCTAGCAGAGAAGGAGCACATTACTAGAAGAAAGGAAGCAATGGAATTTTCAGGATCCATTACTATATGAATTATGGATTAAATCAGTAAAGGTTCTGAGCTATAGATTGACATGATGCATCCTGTCAAAGGACCACTTATAAACTTGGAAGGTGCATTTATGATGTAACATGTCAAAAGCCCATTTATTAAAATCTCTATGCCCTGGATTGATGGTATTGTTTTTTTCTCAAAATATATTTTAGTCTTAAGTGAAGGGCAGAGGAAAGAGAAGACAGCTTTCTTTTAAAGCGACAGTTAGGAGACTATTGTAACCGTTCAGGTAAGTGGTGGTGAAGGTCTTAACCGAGTTGAGGCTGTGGGGATGGTTTGGAGAAATATTAGTGGGCAGAATCAATAAGCTTTAGTCGCCAACCGGGTTGTGTCGGAGTTTAAAGGCCCTTGAAAATGGGGCTTGGCCTTATTCATCCTTACAGCTGCCCTCAGGGCCAGGAAGTGTGTTTTGCACACATGTGGCCTTTTCACAAATAAAGGTTTTGAAAGGAAATGAGTGCAAATCAGTTTTCTGCGGGGCCTCCTCAGTGATGCTGATGTATAAAAAAGACACGCTTTATAAATTAAAAAAATGGTAATATGAAAAACACATATTGAATGTAGAATGACATTAGAGATGACAAATTGGCATATATTTACAGTGAAATAAAAATCATGAAATACAAGGGGGTACCGATGTTCATTAAATGGCGTAATAGACTGTGAAGCAAGTTCTGTATTGAGTTGATTCTTCTGGTAAATAGAAAAGATATAAAGATTTGCTCATTCATCCATCTAGTCTATAAATATTTATTGAACACATTGATTACGGTTTTATGGATCAGCAGCACCAAGTGTGGAGGTGGCCAGAGCAGGTCGCGGTCACTGTATTTCAGAAGTAAATGTTCTGCCTAGGAACTGCTGGCTAAGTGGGATGTTATTTACTGGTATAGACAAATTAAAAACATAAATAACATTCCAGTGTCTCAGTCTTTTCAATGAACACAAATTATGAGTTTTGTATATGTAAAGCACAGTCTCCCAGTGGAAAAACACTTTATTGATAATTTGTGTTGTGTCCAGTGTGGGGCAAATTGCTAAGGTCAAGACCATTCCCTAATTCTGGTTGTGTTAATAGCACCCCCTCGCTCACTTCAACAGCCAATCCAAATATATTCAGGGATTAATTTGTGGATAATAAAGTAGTGTCTGTTTGGTCAACTCTCCTTCGTTCATTTCTAGATGGGTGGCTTTGGCCTTGCATTCATGTGTTCAATCCCAAGTCTACTTTTGGAAATGGCAACAAGCTAAGGGCTGCCTCAGCTCCGACGCACGCTCTCTGAGTGTGGTCAACGTCAGGCAAACAGATGACGCAGGCATAACTTGTCCTTGATGGTCCCAGACAGGGTCACAGGGAGGAGTCACCTCCCCTTCAAGCCCACTTCTTTTATGCCTACTCATCCCACATTTTAAATCTGTTCTCTGCGCAGTAGCCAGAAAGCTAGATATAAAAAAATCCACCAAAATTGAATCATGTCACCACTCCGTTGGAACATTACAGTGCAATCAGAAGACATCCCAGCTCTCCCACAGCTGGTCCTACCTGGCCTGTCTCCTTTGGCTCATTGTATCTCAGCCACGTTGGTCTTTATTCTGTTCCTCGTACTCCTTAAACTCCCTTGCTTATGCTTTGCAGAAGCTGTTCCTTCTGTGTTGCGTGTTCTTCCCCCAGGTGGGGGTCTGGTGGACTCCAAGTGACCGTTCAGGTCTTGGTAGGGAAGTCTTATCTGATCCCCAGTATGAAGTGGACTACCTGCTTTTACCCACTGCTATTATCACTCATAACTACCTCCTTTGACCCACTGCCAATATCACTCATAACATCCTATCCTTTTTCTTCATAACACATACCATAATTTATTAGGTCTTTATTTACACGTTTTATTACACGTTTACTTGTTATTTATGTCTAGTCTAAAGTCCATGAGGACAAGTAACATGCCTCTTTGCTGACCATTGTATATTGAGCACAGAGGGCATGTTTGGCACATGGCAGGTAATCAGTAAATGTTTGTTGAAAATGGCGACTGTAAACATTCCTTCATTCAAATTCATTAAAATTCAATAAAGCCAAATTTGTTGAGATGCAACTTCAGGTAAGACTTACAGAGTTTGCCTCTGTGGATGAAAGAATTGTGAAGGTTCAGGGTACAGTTTGTATTCAGAGAAGGTTTTTTGTCTGCACCTCTGAAGCTGTGCCGTGTGGGTGAGGCTGACAGGGCCCAGAGAGTGTGTGGTCTTGGCTCTGACATTTTTCTTTGTGATCGTTAATGCTGGTTGAGGGACAGTCTGAGTTGCTTGGAATTAGTATCTCCTCTGGTAGAGGCATAATGGCCTTGTTTGCTCCCAAGATTTGAATATGTCCTGTCTCCATGTGCCATGTGTTTTCAGCTAGAACCCTGGCTAAAACTGGATACGAACATGGGGGCAAGCTTAATGTGAGCCTAATAAGTTTTAATAAGGAACTCAAAGTAGACTGATTTTAGTTTAAACCTTAGGCCACAGCAAGAGAAAGTCTTTGCAATTTCCATACCGCCTGGCCTACTTCCTTTCTTTGAGGGGCTTCAGGGAAGTTTTAGGATTCCCTTTGTTGTGATTCCCTTGATTGCTACTTGGCCTTAAGGCTTGGAGATCTCCATCTTATTAGCAGAGCTCAAGGCAGGAAGAAGAGAGAAACAGTAGAGTAGAGAGAGAACTCTAGGAGTGGAAACACCAAGAGACAGATTCCACAAATAGTATTCAGTGCAATCCTATCAAAATTCCAATGGCAGTTTTCACAGACATAGAACAAACAATTCTAAAATTTGTATGGACCCACAAATGACCCCAAATAGCCAAAGCATCTTGGGAAAGAAGAACAAAGCTGGAGGCATCACACTCCCTGATTTCAAACTATATTACAAAGCTATAGTCATCAAAACAGTATGATATTGGCATAAAAACAGATACTTAGATCAATAGAACAGAACTGAGAGCCCAGAAATTCTCACACATACATGGTCAATTAATTTATGACAAAAGAGCCAAGAATATACAATGGAGAAAGGACAGTTGCTTCAATAAATGGTGTTGGGAAAATTGGACGACCACATGCAAAAGAATGAAACTGGACTCCTACCTTACACCATACATAAAAATTAACTCAAAATGGATTAAAGACTTGAACTTAAGACCTGAAACCATAAAACTCCTAGAAGAAAACATAGGTGTTAGCTGTTTGACATAGGTCTTGGCAATGATTTTTTGAATCTGGAAACCAAAAGCAAAAGCAGCAAAAGCAAAAAGAAACAAGTGGGAGTACATTGCACTAAAAAGCTTCTGCACAGCAAGGGAAGCCATCAACAAAACGAAAAGAGAACCTGCTGAATGGGAGGAAATATTTGCAAATCATATATCTGATAAGGGGCTAATATCCAAAATGTAAAAACTCATACAACTCAATAGCAAAAAACAAGCAATCTGATTGAAAAATGGACAGAAGATCTGAATAGATATTTTTCCAAAGAAGACATACAGATGTGCGACAGGTACATGAAAAGATGCTCAACATCATTAATCATCAGGGAAATGCACATCAAAACCACAGTGGGATATCACTTGACACCTGTTAGAATGGCTATTATCAAAAAAAGATAAGAAATAACAAGTGTTATTAGCATTTTTAAGAGAATTACATTCAGTAACAACCAGTACCTTCTTCATACATTCCATTGGATGCTTTATCCTCTGGTACCAGGGGCCCAAATTACCCTTGACTTTAACTCGTCCTGTTTTCCTCTTCTGCATGGTAGAATTGGGGACAAGCACAGGGAGACCCAAGCTCCCATCAGAAGGTGAGAATACACCGCAGAGTTAACTGTGGCATTGCCCACCCATCTGGTCATACTTCAAAAAGGGGCCATATGTGTGTATTTTGAATTTGGATGGGCATTCTTCATCTGTTATGGACTGAATGTTTGTGCCCCCCTGAAATTCACATGTTAAAGCCCTACCCCTCCATGTGATGGCGTTAGGAGCTGGGGCCTCCAGGAGGTAATTAGATTTAGATGGGGTCACAAGGGTGGAGCCCTCCCAAATGAGATTAAGGACCTTATATGACTCACAAGAGTGCATCCTCTGTCGGTCTCTTGCCACCATGTGAGGGTACAATGAGGAGTTGGCAGTCTGCAGCCTGGAAGAGGGTCCTCAGTAGAAGCCACCATGCTGGCATCTTCATTTGGACTTCTAGTCTCCAAAACTGTGAGAAATAAATTTCTCTTGTTTATGAGCCACTCAGTCTATTGTACTTTATTATAGCAGCCAGACCTAGCAGCCAGAACTGTCCCTCTCTTACCCATTCCTGGAGCTAATATTCTGGCTGGTGAACTCTTACTCATCTTTCAGACTCAGTTAAGAAGCCACCTCAAGACATTTAATACAACCACTTAAAAAGATGTCTCACCAACTCTCCCTTTAGCCTTTAAAATTTCAGTGTTCTCAAGCTCACCTTCCAACTGCCAGCACCATGACCCCATTCCTGAGAGTTTTTTCTGAGACAGGAGCCTGCTCTACCCACACACAGGCAAGGCCAGAAGTGCTGGGGAATTAATCTCTCTGGGAGCAGGCCTCAAATAATGCCTGATAGGATGTGGTGTATGAATACCCCGGCTCCCTCACCCCCTCAGTGGCATAACATCAAGGTGCATGTTCGACACTGGAGCCCAGAGTTCCTCAGCAGGATTAAGCTCAGTCTATCCACAGTGATAGTCTATCTGATGACACACCCTTTTTAGGCAACCTTCCCTCCCAGTCTACTTTCCCTACTACCCTACTAGCATTTACTGAGGGCCCTCTCAATAAACTATTTGTACTTGATTCCTTTTCTTAAAAAAACACAAATAAGAAAAAAAGAAGCAGCCACCATTTTTGTGAAGCCTTCTTGACTCTCAGTTACTCCTTGCTTCCCTCTTAACACTCCTAATCTCCAAGATACCAAATGCTGGTTTACTTGCCTGTCTCCCAGAGGAACTCGAACTCTGGGTGAAAGGACTGTGTGTTACTCATCTCTGTGCCATCAGCACCTAGCCCTGTGCTGGGCTCGTATTACGTACTCATTGTTGAGTGAATGAAGGATAGAAAATGACAAACTTCTTGAAGCAATAGCTTGCCTGGCACTTTCTAGTTTGATTCTGTAGCAAACTCTGTTGGTTCCCTACCCACATCCCCTTGGATTTCTTTTATCATTTCTCTGTCTCTCTCCCCTGACTTCACCCAACCACCCGAATCTGTGACTCCTCCTTGAAAGTTTGCTTTTGGGCTCCTGGAGTCAGAAGGTTGAAAGTGTCTGTGAGTTTATAGCTCAGCCCCAGGGACTCACTCATGGGAAAGCAAGTGGGTCCATGTGTATATGGCACACAATGTTTGGTCCTGTGGGTTTAGAGGTCATGGTTCCCAGAGGAGGGATTTTTCTTTATTGTAAAAATTCCATTTACAATAAAGCTGTGGCTGCCACCTAGTTATTTAGAGCTCCTGGTGATAGAAGAGAGAAAGGAACTACCGTACTGGCAGGGGTAACTGACACTGAGCACCATGAAGACATAGGGGTGTGACTACAAAATGGGGAAGAGATCTCAGGACCCACTGGGCTTTGTCTTGGTGCTCCATGGTTATTTTTAACTGTGAATGGGCAATTAGAGCAACCATGTCCTGATATGAGAGTCATAACTGGGCTCAGATCCCTCAGGGATGAAGGTCTGGTTCATTCCACCAGGCAAGCTGCCCAGACCAGCAGCAGTGCTAGCTGATGGTGAGGGAAATCTAGAGAGGGTGGTGGAGGAATGAGGTAATGAATACCAGTTATGAACTTGAGATCAGTTGCAGCAGTGGGCTTTTATTCATCCCGCTAACCCTCCTCTTGTAAGTTTTCCCCCCCAAAATTTTGACCACCCATCATTTTGAAGGAGCTATAGCAGGACGAAGTGAACGTAATGTGAGATGTAAGTGGATCTAGGCAATGAGATCCCTTTGCCATTTCCGTATGCCTCTACCCTGCCTTCAGTGTGCTTTTGCCACCTATGGCCCTCATCTGCGCCTTTTCCTCAGCAACCTGCCTGCAGCACGCTGGAGCTTCTTTTCCTGCAAGTACAGAGACCTGTAAGTGCCTGGGCGTTTACATCCCCCTGTAGTGGCCTTAGCCAACGGCTGAAAGGGGTAGGAATTTGAGAGCCTAGATCCCTTTCCTTAGATTGGGACGACTCTGAGACATAATCTTTGCTCCGGAGCTTTCCTTCAGGATCAGGCTGAAGCTACCAGAGAACTTCACCTGCAATCCCGTGTTCACTGTTGCTTCCCCCATTCCTTTACTAGATTGTTCTGGGATAATTTCTTTAATAAATCGTTTGCATTTGAGCCTTCATTTCAAAGTCTGCTTTTGGAGAGTCCAACATAAGACAGATTCTCCTCTCCTTGTTCAGATTTTGAGAAAATACGTTATGATTGGGTCCCAATTGTCTTTTTAAGTGACTACAGCTGAGGAACTGGATGCAGACTACCCAGGAGGAAGCTCTTTGTTGAGAGACAATTCTTCCTAAGTCTCTTGCATTTCTATGTATCTTGCAAGAAAGTCATTGATTGCTCTTTGTTGTAGACTTCCTTTTCAAGATATTTGCATAGTGAACAGCTTTGGAAGATAGATATAGTGTCTTCCTCCAGAGCAAAGGGCCAGCATGCTTACTGCTCGTTATAAAAGATTCATGTTCCCTAAGGTCAGGGTTCCTTTCCTATAGCACAACCCACTGCATGTGCAAGCATCTATAGGTGCCCATCCACATTGCCCTGGGGAACTTGGGAGCAAGGGGAATTGATGCAAATATGCTGATACTCATGCTGCTGCTCTATTCTGAGCATACAGTCCTTCGTCTCTGACCCAAGAGTCTTGTGTCTTCTGCCAGCATCCGTGAGACTGTGGCAGGCTAACTTCCTAGCTTGAGAACAGGGTAAAATCTCAGACTCTTTACTGTTCTTTCTACTCTTCTGCTCAGGAATTCCCAGTGGTTCTTTCCCTCTGCTGACCATCCTCCTCCTTCATTTGTCTAATCTGCACAACAGGCTTTTCTGACTGACCCATAGGATGTGGCCTCTTCTTCCTCGGATCTCCACTCTTGGTATCTGCTGATTCATCACATGCCATCTTGATCTTCACTCTCAACAAAAATAACAAAACCCCTGTATAACTAAAAACCACTTCCCCAGGGATGCTCTGCCTCAAACTCCCAGGCTTTCCTGGTTGACTGCGACCTTGAAGCCCCAGCTGCCCTCTGGGTTCCTGAGGCTCCTGCTGGCCAGGCCTCCCTTCAGCCCATCCTGTCCTTGGCCTAGAGGACCTACCCAGACCAGAACACTTCTTCCCATATGTCACAATTTTTGATTCTCTATGTGAAAGCCTCAGTTTTCAAATAGAATTTGAGTTGTTCACTTACGTGTTATAATGAGCCCAAAGGACTTCATAAATTGACGTGTTATTATTTTAAGTGACAGGGAAAATAATGTTGAGAAGTTAAACCTAAAGTTTCCTGATGGCTTATTTGTGAAATCAGAAAATCCTATTTTTTAAAGCTTCAATTTCTATTTTACTTACTGTCAAATTAGTGATTTTGTTTTTATTACCACCCAAAGAGACCAATATCTCTTTCATCACATGAGGCTGCCTAAAATAACGTCTCACTTAGAGAGGGACAGCTTAGAAAACCAGGCTGTGAGGATTGTGGTTTTGTTGTGAAATCTCTCACGCTTCGATTGGTGGAAAGGAACTTGGAAAATCTGTTTTCTTGAGACTTAAAATCTGGTGAAGATTTTATTTTAGGATTTAGTACTTAAATAGTTTTAAGCAAGATATCCAATTCCATGGGAAAATTGTGGGTTAAGAACAAGCTCCGTTTCTTAGTTACTGATCTTGGGCACTTAAATTCACTAAGCCTCTGTTTATTTGACTGTAAAGCGGAAATAATAATAACAGTAGCCCTAAAGAGCTGTTAGAAGAATTGAGGGAGCTGATGCGTTTGCGTGCATTGGAAAGCATTGTGCGAAGCTGAGCATGCTGACACAGGAGAGGGACTTAGCAATTGTTTACAGAATGAGGATGAAGATGTTATTCAGCAGCTTGAAATATACCCAGATCCATTAAAGGGGATGATTTTGGATCCTGATTAAAGGTGAAGTGGTTTTTCATAACATGTAATTCATAAAAATTATTTTCCTGAATCCAAACTTTGTTTAGGATTTTATGAAATCAAGAGTTGTTTAGTAGGAACCCAATTGCCCTCCATGACGAAAGTTGAGGGATTTACCCTCCAGTCGATGCCTAACAAAATCCCCATTCAACCTGATACTATGTTCACATGGTATTTTCTGAAGGTATGACAGGATCTCTGAGTTTTTCTACAAGGGTATAAAGCAGCCCTTTTATTTGCCCTGAAACTTCTGACTTTAGTTATCTCTAAAAATTTGTCAATGAGTAACCAGCAGAAGAAGTATTTTAGCAGCTATTGCTGTTCCATAGTAGGATGAGTTGAAATGTGGTAATAAAGGTTCAAGTTTGGAGTTTAAGCTCACATATAATGACTTACATTGATCTTGGCTGCCTCAGATGTGGCCCTAGGTTTGCACAACTGTTAGGCTTTAGCAAGGCCTGCATCTTCTTCTCTCTCATTTTCTGTTTTTAAAAGTGTATGGTTCTAAGTGCTTAAAATGTGATTAATTAGATTATTGAATATTTGAATACAATAAAATGTTATTGGAATGAATTATCTAAACAAGACACTAATCAATCAGTGCTGACGTCGAATTTGTTCAGTGAGTTTATCTATTAAAAGTGCTTCATCTTACAACAATGATTTCTCTAAGACCTCATTTCATCACTCCACTTTAACAAGAGAGCTTCTCCTGTTTCATGAATAGTTTACTTTTATTCGTTCGTTTGTACATTTACTGCACATCTACTGAGCGTAAGTGAGCATGAATGAATTTACGTGACATCATTGATGTCCGTGGTCACATATGGGGAAGTTTGGAAAGTTAGATATTTTTGTAAAATGTTATATGGAAATTTAACAGTTTTACTTGAGCATGTTGAATGGAGAAGGAAAGAGAGGATAGAAGGCATTCAGAGGAATGCAATAAATTACTCGTCTCCTTTTTCAATCTAGTTTTCCTTGCTGATATATTCATTCCCTCATCACTGATGAGAGGAAGAAGAAAGAGAAGAAGTATGTGAGCAACCAACTTCTCTCTCATCACTCTCAATGAATGCTAATGGTTCAGATTCTCGCTCTTGCACACTAAAGATCACCTAGAGTTACGCATCACCAGTGATTGAACCCAGAGAAAGTGAAATCTCCCAGCACTGATTTCTCAGGAGTTTCTTACTGGTTGATTGCTTTCACCCAGGCTTTTTATGTTTGTGGGAGAGAAAGGACAAACGGGTGATGATTTGCCCGTGACTGAAAGATGGGTTTATATATATAGGATGATTCTCTTCAAGGTTCCAGACTCACATGTTTCCCTCTGGTCTTCTTTCCTTCCTTCCTTCCTTCCGTCCGTCCGTCCTCCCTCTCTTCCTTCCTCTCTTCCTTCCTTGATGGAAGATGTTATGGCCTGTTTGTGTGCCAGTGGGTATGATGCAGAAGAAAGGAATAAATCTGATGCTGTGAGAACTTAACATGGGGCATGCGGGGCTGGGGAGATTTAGGGATTGCTCTGCTCCATGTAAATTGTGTGTGTAGAATTATTGTGACTTAAATGAGTGAAGCCATAACAGAGTTATCTAACCAACCATGAAACCTGGAGAGAGAAATATGTGATCTGATCCAGCAATTGTAAAGCACGATGTAAATAATCCATGAGCTTGGAGACTGGCAGGGCGAAAATAATTGTCAAACGTGACCTCTTTGGTGTCGACATCACATCCAAGCAGTCTTTGCACCATCCTGCTCCTCTGAAGCCACAATCGGACAGAAGTTTCCAGGAAACTGTGGGCTTAGATGGACGAGGAGCAGCATGGGATACAGGAAATCACCACTCCAGTGGTAAACAGGAACTGGAGAATGGAGGACATATTTTTAAAGGAAACCAAAGATATTTCGTGAGGAAAAAAATATTTTAGAAATCCATATTGGCTATCTAAATTGAAAAAGTTAACCAGATAATTAATTGCTCAAATTTCACATGTAATCTGGTAGATTGTGCTGTGAGGTGACTCTTTTTCCTCCATGTGAATCCTCAATTTCAGTGTGTTGGGAGATAAGTATTTGCAGAACTCCTTTATGTTTCTGTTTCTGTTAAAGAAGGGTGTCATTTTACATTTATAAAGTGTCTTTATATTTAGAATGTAATAATAAACAATTTTTGAGAATTTGCTTTGTATTAGGTCCTGTCACAGGACTTCCTGTCATCACGGTGAGTCCTCCCCACAGCATCTTCACTATTATTAACTCCATTCTGTGGATAAGGCAGCTGGGGCTCCAAGATATTCAGCAACTTGGCCTCAGTCACAAAGCTCAAAAATGACAGACTCGGATTTGAATCCAGGAAGCCTCATTCCGATGTCTCTGTTTTCAACCACTAGGTTATAATTCTGGTGTGTCTAAAAGTATAGATGTCTTATTCCACAGGTGTCTAGATCAAGAATAAATAAAATGAGCAAGCATGAATCTCATTGTGAAATTCCTCATTTTTATTATGTCTCTGCCTGCTCTTTTTATATTTTGATGCTTGCCTTAGCACGTAAAACAAGTTCAAATGAAAACGGCACCATGGCCCTCTTGGCTCTTAGAAATTATGCCAAAATTTTTTTTTTAGAAAGCTTGGCCCTGAGCTAACATCTGTTGCCAATCTTCCTCTTTTTTTTCCCCCTCTCCAAAGCCCAAGTACATAGTTGTATATCCTGGTTGTAAGTCCTTCTAGCTCTTCTATCTGGGATACCGCCACAGCATGGCTTGATGAGCTGGGTGTGGGTCTGTGCCCAGGATCCGACCTGGTGAACCTGGGTTGCTGAAGGGCAGCTCGAGAACTTACCCACTACGCCTCAGCGGGCCCTAGCCAACAATTTTTAATTCCGATTTCCATTTCTAGTTGGAGCAACTGAAGGCAGGAGGTGACCAGCTCTTTCTCACCTTTGCTTGGCAAACAGCCCCAGAAAATGTCCTTAAATTGTAGCTGGGAAACTTCAGGTTAAAAAGCTTTCATTTCTCGCCTGTGAATGTTTTCAATGAGTCTTGGTTTAGGGGCCTCTGCTCAGGAGGCCTCTAGTGGGGTGAGACAGGTGAGGGGTTGTGGCTTCTTCCAGGCGTTAATCTCCCTCAGGGCGTAGAATGTGTCTGTCTTTGTACACCTGTTCCCTGACATTGGGACCAGTGTATAGAGTAAACACTGAATTAACCTGAGAATGAATGACTCAACCATCCAGAGGCAATTCCTCCTGGCCCACTGGACTTTTCTTCGATGCATATTAACAAAATGGAATCCTATGGTGTCTACTTATGTTTAATGGAGTGTTTCTTTCCACCTATAATAAAGTGTGAATATCATTCTTTTTTGATACTTATATTTCTGTGATTTTATATATGAATGTATTGTAATTTCTCTACCATTGGGCAGTTAGATCTTTTCCACATTTCTCTGCATTTTAAACAGAATTGCAAAGAAAAGCCTTGTAGATAAATCCTTGCACAGATCCTCTTTTAGTACTTAAGTCGTATTTCTGGGAGGGGCATTGTTAGGTTCAATAGTATGCACTTTTCATGAGTTTTCCCCAAATTTGCCTCCAGAATGCACGTACCAATAGCACATGGAGTGTATATTTCTAAGCATCCCCTCTACCATGAAGGATATCCTCTCAAAGACATTTTTGCCATTGTATTGAAAAATTATATCACAGTTTTAATTTAGACCTGTTTCTGTTCTTTTGATTCTGGGCTTTGTGAAAACTGTAACAGGGATATTTCTGAAATACATTCATGTTCTTTTCCTTTCTGTGCTTCCTTTTCCATGATCCTTCTGCTGTCAAGCCAGAGGCATCCAATGCTTTGGGGAAGCTTAGGACTGTTACAACAGAATGTAAAGAGAAAGAAAGATCCAGTGTTTAGCTTTTGAATTCCAAAATAGGACTTCTGATTGGCATTAAGATAATTGTCTCAAAATATAGGCTTTTTTTAACAAGTAAACTTTTGCATTGAATATAACATACTGACAAAAAATCCACAAATCAGAAGTTGGCGAATTTTCACAGAGATGATGCACTTGTGTAACAACTATCCAGATCAAGATAAAGGGCGCCAGCAGCACCCCAGAATGTCTCTGGGCCTTCCTGGCATTCCTCTGGGGCAAAGGTAAACACTAGTCTAACTTTATCACCACAAATCATTTTGCCTGTATTCGAATTTTCCATAAAATGACTCATCCACTAGGTGGTAATTTATGTCTGGCTTCTTCCTCTCAAAAGTAGGTTTGTGAGATTTATCCACGTTGTTGTGTGTAGTGTTAGTTTGTTCAATTTCATTGATGTATATAGTATTTCATTTTATGAATATACCACAATTTATTTTTCAACACAGTGAATGAAAATTCCAGGTGCCAACACTTACTATTGTGACTTTTTTCATTTTAGCTATTTTGTTGTATGTATGGTGATCCCTCCTTGTGGTTTTCATTTGTGTATCCCTGGCGACTAAAGATGGTGACCACGTTTTCATATATTTATTAGCCATTTATATATCTTCCTTTGTAAAATGCTTATTCAAATGTTTTTTTCCCTTTTTTGGCTTGTTTTGTCCATTAGAATTGTTTTGTCAGTTTTTTTCTTGTTGATTTGTAGTTCTTTATATATTTTGCATTTAAATCCTTTGTCAGATATATATCTTGTGATCATCTTCTTCCGCTATCGGCTTGCCTTTGCACTTCCTTATTAGTGTCTTTTTGTGAAAAAATTCTTAATTTTAAAGTGGTACTATTTATCAGTCTTTTCCTTCATAATTTATGCTTTTGTATTTTGTCTAAGAGATCCTTGCTCACCTTAAGGTCATGAAGACATTCCCCTGGCCTTTCCTAGAAGTTTCGTTGTTTTATTTTTCCCATTTCTGTCTAAAATCTATCTGGAGGTGATTTCTGTTTATGGTGCAAGGTAGAGGGTCAAAAATAATCTTTCCCCATTAGGATACTTAATTGACCCATTGCTATTTTCTAAAATGGTCCTCCTTTCTCCCACTGCACTGTGGTGCCATCGTTGTTATAAATTAAGTGGCTGCATATGTGAGGTCTGTTTCTGGACTTTCTATTCTGTTCCATTTGTCTGCACTGTACCGATACCACACTGTTTTCTTAATTAGTGTAGCTTTGTAGTAAGCTCTGACATATGGCGATGTGAATCTTCCCGCTTGGCTATCCTTCTTGCTATCCATTGCTATCCTGTCTTGGCTTTTCTTGGCATTTTGCAGTTCTATGTGAATTTTAGAACCAGCTTGTTAATTTCCACACAAAGATCCATGGGGATTTTGATGATGATTGCATTGAATCTCTTGATCGGTTTTTTGGGGGAGAATTGTCTTTATACTATTGATTATTCCAAGCCATAAATGTAGTTATCTGTTTATTTAGGTTTATATTAATTTGTCTTAGAAATACCTAATAGTTTTCTGTGGACAAGTATTTCACATCTTTCTTTAGGTTTATTCCTAAATATTTAGTGTTTTTTTAAAAAAAATTTTGGTGCCATTTCAAATGATGTAATTTTTGAAGTTTCATCTTCAAATGTATATTGCTACAGTATAAAAATAAATTGATGTTTGCACAATGATCTCATATCCAGCAACGTTGCCAAGTTCCCATATTACTTCCAATGGTTTAGATTCATTTGGATTTTCTACCTCCACAATCATCTGCAAATAATGATAGTTTTATTTCTTCCTTTCTGATTTATATGCATTTTAATTTTTTCTTTTCTAATTACATTGAATAGGATCTCCGGTAAAGTGTCAAATAAAGTGATAATAGTGGCATTCTTTTTTGTTCTTGAACTCTGGGGACAAGTTTCCAATCCTTCGCTGTTTAAGGGTATTCTTTATCAGATTAAGGAAAATCTCTTCTATTTCCAGTTTGCTGAGTTTTTATTTTTTAATTAGCAATGAGTGTTGATTTTCATGAAGTGGTTTTTCTGCATCTATTAAGATGATTATGCAATCTTTTTCCTATTGTAGTGAATTATATTGTTATAAATTGTGATATAAATTGATTGATTTCTTAATAATAAATTACCCTTGCATTCCAACTGAAGTTGGTTCTAATGTATTATCTTTTTTTTCCTGCTGGATCTGCTTTGCTAATGTTGTGTTTAGATTTTTTGCATCTGTGTTCATGAGATATACAGGGCTGTTATTTTTCCTGGAGTATCCTTTATGAGGTTTTCTGGGCCTTATAAAATGGGATGAAGAATGTTTCCTCTTTTCTGTTTTGTGGAAGAATTTGTGTAAGATTGTGTTATTTCTTTCCTAAAGGTTTGAAACAATTTACTGATGAAGCCATTTGGGCCTGGAGTTCTATTTTTGGGAAGATTTACTTACACATAAAATGTATTTAATAGACATATGACTATTTCTCTTCCTTCTTGTGTATATTTGGTAAGTTGTATTTGCAAGGAAGTTATCTATTTGATCTAAATTTTAAAAATTATTTGCATAAAGTTGTTTGTAATCTTATTACTACCTTTTCAATGCCTATAAGATCTGTCATGACGTCCACTTTTTTGTTCCTGATGTTGCTAATTTATGCATTTTCCCTTTAGAGATCAGTCTTTAGTAGTTTATCAATTTTTTAATCTTTTCAAAGAAGTACGTTTTGACTTAGTTGATTTTCTCCATGATATGTTTTTTTATTTCATTAATGTCTTCTCTTATGTTTGTCATTTCTTTCCTTTTACTTTCTTTGTGTTTAGTTTCCTTGCTTAGAAACAAACGTCCTGAGATGGATCCTGAGATCACTGACTCTCCTAATGTGCACTTTAAGACTCACAAGTGTTTTCTGTTTCCTTCGCTGTATCATGCAAGTTATGATGTTGTAGTTTTTAGAATTTTTATTATAATTCAGTTAAAAATAGTTTTTAATTTCCATTGTGATTTCTCGTGAAATTGAATTTATTCACTTATTATTTGTTATTTCTTAAATAACTGGTTATTTAAGAGTATATTGCTTAATTTCCAGACAGTTTGGGTTTTCTAGTTATTATTTTGTTATTGATTTTTGTCTTAATTCTATTGATCAAAGAAATTACTTCAAATGATTTCAATAGCTTAATTTTTGAGACTTTGTCTCAGGAGTCGATTTTGGTAAATGTAAGTTGTACACTTGAAGAAAATGTGTGTTGAACACAGTGATATGTGCATATATACACATGCATATATACATATATGTACACACATGTATATTCTCATATAATCAATTAGGTCAAATTGTTCAGTCATATTTGTTGAAAATTTTCTATATCTCTCTTGATTTTTTGTCTATTTGTTCCATCAATTTGTCATGTCAGTTACCGATACAGACGTGTTAAAATCTCCTACAATGTTTGTGGATTTGTCCATTTATCCTTTTAGTTCTGTCAATTTTTCCTTTATATGGTTTGAGGCTATGTTTTTAGGTGGCATACAGATTTAGAAATGTTATATTTTCCTGGTGAATGGACACTGTATTGTTAGAAAATGCAGCTTTACCACTGGAAATGCTAATTTAGGCATATTTCCTTTTTATTTGATCAGTTAAACTAACCTTCTTGCTCTGAAGTCTTATTTGTTTATCAGTAAAACTACAAGTTTTCTTTTTGTTAATGTTTGTGTGGTATGCGTTGTTTCCCATTCTTTTACTTTCTGCCTTAAATGTTGCCTTTTCTCAGCAGCGTATATTGAGTTTTTTCCCCCACAGTCTGTTAAGCATTTTTTAAAAGATAGATTATTTAGTCTATTTATGATTTATATAATTACTTCTACATATGAGCTGGAATCTGCTGTCTTACTATTTGTTTTCTGTTCATTCCTTTTTTTCCTCCCTCTCATTTTCTTTTGTATTAATTATTTTTTCAATCTTTCCCTGTCGTTCTTTTGTTAGTCCTTTAGTGCTTACCCTCAGGATCACAGCCCGCATCCTTGACTCGTTAGTGTCATCTATAAATTAGGATTGTTAGTCATTTCCTGGACATTAGAAAACTTTAATTCCGTATATTCGTCTCACCTTTTCTGTGTTATTATTCATCATGGGTTTTACTTCTACATATATTTTGAACTCCTCAGACATCATTATTGTTGTTCTATGTAATCATCCTTGTTTTCCCATAGATGCACTCTTCCTGGTTTTCATCACTCCTTCTTGCACTCTGTATTTCTGTCTAGGATCATTCACATAGACGCTGAAATCTGTGACTTGATGTTTTCCTTCAGTTTTGGGACCTTCTCAGCTATTACCTTTTTGAGCATTGCTTCTATGGCGTTCTCTCTTTTCCTCCCTCCGGAGCTCTAATTATCCATGTTTTTGCATGTCTCAGATGCTCTGTATACTCTTTCCTCCATTTTCCTTCTGTTTCTTCACCAAGCTTTGGTCTAGACATTTCTCACTGAACTATTCCTGTTTGTACCTTCTGCCTGATCTAATCCCTGTCTCGTCTTTGTCTTATCTATCAATCCCATTTACTGCATTCTTAACATCAGTGTACTTTTCAATTTTAGAACTTCCATTTAATCTCTTCTAAGGATTCTACCTCTCTGCTGATACTATTTATTTGCTCATCTATTTTCTTGAACATATTAATCTACAGATATTTAGAATTTATAATAACCCTAATATCTGAATTACCAGTGGGCCTGTTTATATTGTCCATCTTTTTTTAACCTTGGATTTTGGATGTTGTCTTGTATCCTGGCATACCTGGTAATTTTTTTTTCAAAAAATGAAAAATTCTAGTGGCTTTGGGTGGTATTATTTTCCAAATAAAATTTAACTTTCTTCTTGTGGGTAGTTTGCTTTGATCTAGTGAGAGACTGAGATGATTTGAAGGGGGGTTTCACTGTTGGCAAGGACATCTCTGATTTCCAGTCGGCCCTCACTGCTAAGGCTGGTCTGCAGGGTCTCCGTGGAAATCCTAGAAGGTTTTCTAAGGCCTCTCCTCCTTGTCAGGTGTGACTTAGCTTTTCAGCTGCTTGGCTGCTGCTTTTGGTTGGTATCTTGGCCTCTAGGCCCAGTGTGGCTTACACACCGCGAAATGCTCCAAGAAAGAAAGTGTTGCAGAATGTCGGGCTCACTTATCCAAGGGCCGCTTCGTTCCTGGATCTTAGCCCCTCAAGTCCTGGCTGCCTTCATAACCCTGACTTTCAGTTTTTGTCTTTTTGGCCTCATGAAAATGCTGAAAGTCTCTTTTTTGGTGGCTCTCTTGGCAGGTAGAGTAGGGTCAAGTCACCTTGATTTAAAGGCTCGGATTGAGATGTCTCAAGGCTGGACCCCGTGCCTTGTAAGGCCTTGTCTGTTTGCAATGTACTCATACTCCACTGTCAGCTCTGCAGGGCTCCAAACTGAAAGGCTCATGTCTTTGCCAAGGCCCCTCAACCTCTTTGGGCCTTAATTTCAGTTTTTATCTCCCTAACGGTAAAGGCTGCAGACAGCCCTGTTTGGCTTCTCAGCCTCTTGGCAGCTCTTTCTGCTTGGATTCTCCACCTCTTTGCCTGGACAGGTGGCTAATAGGTGAACACTTTAAGAAAAAAGCAGCTCAGACCATCAGCCCCCCATCGCCGCCTTCCCCTTCTCTCCTGGGTCTTGATCCTTTCAGTCCTGGCTCTTGGGTGAGCCTGAACTCCAGCTGTCTGTATCCCAGTCCCGCGCACCTGCCGAGAGCTCTGAGCGGCTGCCTTCTTTCCAGCCTCTCTCCTAACCCTTTTGCCCTGGTAACACCTTTTGAAGAGGAGAGGTCGAGACAGCCTAGCTCACCTCCACGCTCGTCTCTTTTCTCTGAGATGGAGGCTCCTCAAGTCTGGGATGCCTTGGCTACTCTTTGATAGCTTCAAACACCTGCTTTTAAAAAAAACTTTGTACAGTTTTTCTAATTGCTTTTGGTGTGGAGTGGATTGATTTGATGCAAGCCACTCTGCCTTAACTGGAAACAGAAGTCCAAAATGCTAGGTTTTCTTGCCAAAAAGACAGGCTTTCTAAATTTTATAAAGCTCCTCTTTACATATCAACAGGCGGGCTTGATCACTCTATGTATAGTAGAGTTTTCCTATAAATGATGGTGCGGGGAGGACAGAATATGATGAAAAAGATGTTCTCACCAGATAGGAGGAGGATGTAGAAAGCTTGCCACCATGGGAGGAAGGGGGATTTTTTGAGGAGCAAAGACAAGATGAAAATGTCATCTGGATTCCTCAGGGACTCTGTTCTCACCAACCTGGGCTTTGGTTTAAGAAATAAGATAAGAATAGATAAATCTTAGAATGTTGAATGAAAAAAAGTAAGCCACAAAGCACACATGAGCTATGAACCATCATATGATATTCAAAGACAAGCAAAATGAAAAAATTATGTTTTTTAGGCACAACTACCCCTATGCTAAATTCATGCAGATAAGCAAAGGAATAACGGACAGAAAACTCGAGAAAGCAGGTGGAAGAGACTGCGAAGGGACTTTCGGGTACTTCAACTCTATTGATTACACTCCATTTCTTAAGTTGGGTGGTGGATTCATGCGTGTTCATTATTACGCTCTCCAACTCACCTACCTACTACGTAGATTATTTTGCATGAATCAAACGCATCCAAATAGAAAATGCAACAGGAAGAAAAAGAGAAGAAGAAAAAAGAATGCTAGGCAGGAGATACTGTGCGTTAGTAGTGACCATCGCAGGACTCCTAGGGCTCAGAGCAGCCACCCTCAGCAGATTTCAGTGAATTCCAGTGGACAGCCAAAAACCCAGGCAAATCTGAGGCTTCCCTCCCTCATTGCCATGGGGCCACGTAAGTCCCTTCTAGACTCAGATGCCATCTTGAGGAGGAGCAAGAGAGAAGGAGGAAATTTTCTAAATCAAACATTTACCCAAAGGAGACTCAGGCAACCTCAAATGGGAAGAGATTAGTTATCTTTCAGTAGCAAAGTCTCCCCATCTTGCCCCCACATCACCAGTGCAAATGCAGGGGCTCTGGAACAAACTAAGGCCTGTCTCAGAATATAAAAGAAGCCTTATTTTTATTGGACACTATAGCTGTTGGCTACATGAGTAAATTTTTGACCCTGGTGCAAACTAATGCTTAATATCCTGTACACACTAGGAAAGGGCAGAAGTCGTAACCGACCTAGATTCTCAATCCTGTCCTGCCCTCTGGCTGGCTGTGTGACAATCGTCAGGTCCCTTAAACTGTCTCTAGCAGAGTAAGAAGAGTACTGTATGATCTCTGCATTTCCTTCCAGGTCTGTGAGCCTAAGTGTCAGCGACAGCCTTCATTCTCTTGAACATTCATGGTAAGTTTCCTTTGTTCTTCCTTCTATGATGTGATGCAGAGATGAAGCTATCATTTTAAATGTGTAACCATCAGTGGTGGTGCCATTGGATGCCTTACTTCATAAAGATAAATCACTTTAGAATGATTTTTACCTCCCTCAACAAGTTGCGTGCTTTTCAGAGGGCTTTTTAAGGGGGGGAAAAAGTCAAGAATAGTGAAAATTAAATACAGCTTCCAAAGGATTTATCAGGTAAATGTTATGGATTGTTGTGATTTAATTTATGGGATTAGTTTGACTTTCAATTACCGGGCATCACATTGAATCACTTTACATTTTGAACTCTGTAACTAGGACTCCGTACACTCGATCTTTCATTTGGAGAGGGATTATCAATAATTAGACACTGTGGCCTTATTGATCAGCTAATCAATACCCACATTAATCACGAGTGGTCTAAAAACAATTCACTCTTTGCATTAAGAGGAATCAGTGTGTTCAAATTAGCATCTTTTGCTACAAGCTGAGCAAAGCTATAGCTTTTCAAGGAGGAAGCAATGGCTGAAAGAGGATGTGACTACAGAATTCAGAGCTGGTTGCTAAGTGAAATGATCTAATCATAGTCAAGTTCTGATGACTTGTTTTTGTTTTTCGCTTTTTGCTCTGATATTTGTATCATTAAAAAAATGTTATTCACCACAAAAAGTGGGACAAAATGAGTATGGTCATTATTGCAAATAATGTTCTTCATTCTTGCAATTAGACTAGAAGCTATTTTATGTCGCAAAGAAATTCCAGGTATCTCAGTGATTTTAGAAAAATAGCAACTGTTTAGGTTTAATGAATGGGAAAGTGATTTGTTAATGATTAAGAATTAAGTTTTCCTATTTCCCAGGGTACACGTATCACCCCAAACAGAGCTCCAGAAGGGAAAAGACTGTCTTAGAGATGTGGTTCATCTGGTTTCAAGTTAGAACACCTTGGGCAGAAGGGCAGAGCTCGGCTTGGGATAGGCCATCCAGGCGCCGAATGCTCTGTCTCCCAGGCTGTCACTCAAACCAGTGGCTGTCAAACAAGGTCACAGATTCACCCAATGGCTTTTAATAATTTGGCATTACTTTCATATGAATAATTTATAATCTCAAAAGTACAAGACTATTATTTATGGTTAGTAGCTGTGAAATAATGAGACACATGGTTTTAGGGTTATTTTTATTACCAAGCAGTGTCCCTACAGTTGCAGGGAGTTAAAATAAAGAGAAGTGAAAGTGGATCTTTTTTTTTTTAAGATCATATCAGAGGCAGAAATGATATATCACAGATGAGAATAATACTGGCTGTCTCTTCGAATTTGTCCATTACAAACACCACGCCATTTCTTTGAAATGGGAGCTTACAAGAGCATTCTAGTGCTTTCTTGAAGTTGGTGGTTTTCACTCTCTGAGGAAATAAAAAATGGACTCGTTTGGTCTTTGAGTCTCGGTACCTACTAGGAATAGACAATTAAGTATCAGTTTTTATCTTCATTTTGGGTTTTAAAGAATAAGAACTATTTTGTCACTGTGAAAACTTGGAAAAAGTACGTGTGTAATGAAAAAAAATCACCTGTAATCCCAGCAAATACTTTTCACAAAAATAGGATCATAATGTACAGTTTTTTATCCTATTACCTTTGATCATTTTCCCACATTTTTAAATAGCTTTTGAAAAAATGTTATTTTTAATGATTAAAAATATGCCACTGTATGGATGTCACATAATTTATTTCCCTATTATTTAATAATTTTGGTCTTTCCAATTTTTTATTGTTATGAATAACTCTTTGATGAGAACTCTTAAATATAAATCTTTATTTATATTTCTGATTATTTCTTCGTGATATATTCCCAGGAGTGGGGTTACTGGGTCAAAGTAAACCTCTTGATATATATCACCAAAATTCTTTCCAGAAAGTTTATAACAATTTACAAGCTACCAACAGTGGAAATGGGTATTATCTTAGACCAATTTTGCCAAGGTGATAGGTTAAAAAAATGGCGTATCATTGTTTTAATTTGCAATTTGTGATTACTAGTAACTGAACAATTTCGATATGTTTATTAGCCATTTATACTTATTTTTCTGAGAGGTGTCTGTCAGTGTCCTTTCCCTGCTTTATTTTTTTGTGCAGTTAGCACTTTCCTTATTGATTTGTAAGAGCTCTTTATATATTGAAAGATATTGACTCCATTTCACACTTTTAATCTATCTATACATCTCATAACTGAAGAGAATCATGTAGGTTCTGTAAATATCTCATTAGATAAAATTGGGTGGATGCCAAATCCCACGTGTTGAAAGTGTAATTTATCAAATTTTATAATTAATATGTATTTATAGTGAACATCTTTAATTCATTTAATCAGTGATAATCTTATTAGTATCTACTGACACATATGTGTGTGTGTGTAAAACAATATATGTGTTTATATATAAATACTTATGTTTATATGTATGAAACAAATATATGCATTTGAGATATCTATCTATCTATATCACAACTTTTGGAAACAAAAATGATCATCTTCTTATAACCACAAATTTTCCCACCGATAACTGGAGACTAAATCCAATATATGCTTCTGAGGACACAAAGATGTTTAAGGTGGCTCTCCCTCCTCAAACGTTCGCAGTCTGGTGGGAGAGAAGGCGACGTACGCAACTGACTTTAATATAAGGCACGGTTTGATCAGTACAGTAACAGAATCATCAACAGAATGAAACAGGGTTATCTAGGAACAAGAGACTAAGTCTGACTGAGGTAGTCCCTTTGTGGACAGTGAGTTTTGAAGTATGTCTCATATAGTAGATTATTTTTAGCCTAGCTTGACCCCTTTAAGCCTGGCCTGACCCTCACTAAACAGAGAGGGTCTTTGACGAGGAGAAGTTGGAAGCACAGACAGTGGTGACTGTTGCGGAGTGGGGAACAGGGAGGAGAGGCAGGAGGAGGACAGTCCAGGGAGAGGGACAGTTTGAATAAAAAGCCGGAAGCTGGAATGTGGAGGGATGGCTTAGGAAACTGCACGGATGTCAGTGCCCGTGGAGTGAGGGTGGAGAGCCTGGAGCCGGGATTAGTCAACTGGAGAGGCAGCTGAGGACCAGATTGTAGGCATCTCTGAACGTCAAGCTGATAAGACAGGATTTTAAGTTGTAAGCCAGGGAAGACTTTGAGGGTTTCTGAGCAGGTGTGTGCCGCGATCCGAGCCGTTTGAGACAACTTCCCTGTTACAGGTGTGAAGTGTGCTTGGGAGGAGGGTGGAGGAGGGGAATCCAGCTGGGAGGTGAGAGTAGTGAGTGATGTAACTAGAGGAGGGGCAGTAGAGAGGAGAGAATATATCTAAGGGACAGTTTGGAGGCAGACTTGATAGGATTTGGTGACTAACAGGACATTGTGAAGGGGAAGGGAAGGAGAGGGAGAAAGATGAACCCCAGACAAGCCGGGAGCTTGGAGCCTGAGCAGTTCAAGCTGTCTTGCTTATGTGTCCATCCCCAGGAGTGTGTTTGCTTTAGTCTGGAGTGGGGGTCTAGCTGACTTACAAACATCATCCCGCGGGCTGGCACCCAAGGCTTCTGGTTCTAGCATCCGAGGAAGAGCCCCTCCTGCTGTGATGCTCAGAGGGGCACGGGGCACATGGTCAGGACTCTGGAGAAAGACTTGTCAGGTTCCGCTCGCAGTTTCTCGCCCAGACATACATTGAGCTGTGGGACACTGCAGCTTCCTCCACCCTCACAGCCTCAGTGTCTTCACCTGAATGCACTTCCTTGTGTGGTTTCAGAAGTGAAATAATGAATGCAGATGCTTAGCAGAGTGGCTGGCAAATAGTAAGTGCTCAGTAAATGGTGGCTATTTCATTGACAGTGGGGAACATTTTGGTGCTACCTGTGAGATGTAAGAATAGTAATACCCCCATATTAAGTTCAAGGACTGAATATACAATAACTTGGAAATAAAATTAGAAGGCTGATTTCATAAAGTAAAGAAATCTGATTGAGAAAGACTAGAAACCTAAGCTATGCTGTGTTCATAAAAAGGAAAATAATTGGAAAAAATGAATGCCTACACCTAGTTGTTGCCTGAGATGGCATCATAAGGCCTCCCCTGCTCCATCCATCTCTGTCCACGTCAAAGTTGAGCGTGACTCGATGCATCGTAGACTTATCAGGCATTGCATTTAATGCATGTTGTTTACCCTATGATATCCATATTTCGCAAGATTAAAGGATTAATTTAAGCACACTGTATTTGTGTGCCAACCAGATATTTGTAGAACTCTGAACAGACACCCAGCCATCTCTGTGAGTGTGGCATTTCTGTAGACAGGCCTGGAGCACTGATCCAAATGAGATGCTCTCTCCTATAAGCAGCGGTTTAGTCACGTTCGAGGGAAGCTGCATGACGACAGAGTCCTAAATGTTTTCTCAGACTGATGACCTTGAGCAAAATGTCTTTCTAAATTAAATGAAATGAAATTAAAAAAACAACAGTGATTGTAGCTGTGTGACCTCCAGTAGCAATTCAGTAAGCGCACGTGGCAGCTTGTCTGTGGGAGATGGCCTGGTCTGACGGCAGGTGTATGCACATGTGCCTCCTTGAGCAGAGTCCAGAAACGGGAAATGCAAAAGAAGTGGAAGTTTTTATGAAGGCACAAGCAATAATGGGTGTTTGAATATAATTTCAAGGTTTGCCCCTCTGTCATAAAAATACAATTATATGATGGGTTTTTATTTTCTTATTCTTAACATTTCTACTAAGTTTTCTCTGTTGACATCTGGCTCCTCTAGGAAGGCAGGAAATCAAAAACAAATTTGTTTGCTTTCTCCGCAATTTCTTTTACATTCAAAGCTGTCTCCGTTTCTTTTTCTTTTCCTTAAAGATTGGCACCTGAGCTAACATCTGTTGCCAGTCTTCTTTTTTTTCTTCTTCTCCCCAAAGTCCCTCAGTACATAGTTGTATATTCTAGTTGTAGGTCCTTCTAGTTGTGCTGTGTGGGACGCTGCCACAGCATGGCCTGATGAGCGGTGACATGTCTGCTCCCAGGAACCAAATGGGCGAAACCCTGGGCCACTTAAGCAGAGCGTGCCAACTTAACCACTTGGCCACGGGGCTGGCCCCCTTAGTTTCTTGACATTTGAGAAATAGTGTTCGTTTTTACCACCATATCTAAAGATTTGAGCACCAAAAAAAGTAAGATGTTGATGGATTATAACACTTGAATAAAACAAGAATTTGTCAGCCTATACTAATAATAAACAAACAAACAAATGGAGGGAGAAGAGAAAGCTCTTCCTTATAGTAGAAATCAAACTAATAAATGTAGACAGAATGAAGACCGACGAAATTAAAAAATCACCATTTTGTAATTATCAGGAAAGAATCTTTAATAGATGCTATAAGTAGTGGCTAAAAATTTGATGAGAAACAGATTCCAAAGTTTCAAAGGACAGTTTCAAAGTAGCTCCCCAAATTATTCATTAGTTATATAAAGAAAACAGTCACATTACAGTGGAGAAAGTGGCAGATGCCACCGTCACCAAGTGATCAAAGTGAGCATCACCATTAATGGAGCACACCAACATCACGCGCCTCCTGGTATGCTCCCCCGGGAAGGACGCCGTACTTTTCTGGAGTTCCTGCCAAAAGTGCCTGATCTGAATCTCATCTAATCGTGACGAGACACCAGACATCCAAGGTCAGGGGCATGCTACAAAACAACTGGCCTGTTCCTCTAAAAATGTCAAGACCAGGAAAGACAAAGAAAGGGTGGGTAACTAATTCGGATTAAGTGAGACTAGAGAGACATGAGGCTAAAGGCAAAGTGTGAGCCTGGACCAAAGGGGAAAATTGCTATACAAGACATTATTGGGACAATTGGTGAAACTGGATTATGGCATGAAGATAACAGTATTGTATTAATGTTCCGTTTCCTGACTGATAACGGTACTGTGGTTATGTACGATAACATTCTTGTTTGTCGGAAATACACAGTGAAGTTTAAACAAGAAAAGGGAAATTATGTATACGACTTACTCTGAAATGGTTTAGAAAAAATATGTATGTGTATATGCATATGTACATATATGTATTATACATATATATCCACATGTCTGGACACACACACACGCTCCCACAGCGGGGCAGGGAGAAGGAAATGCAGCCTGTTCAAATCAACAGCCCTTTGCTCAGAGGTAGAGTTCTTAAAGGAAAAGTTGTTTAAGCTACAAGAAGAACGTGAGGACACACGGTAGTCAGTTACGTAGGAACTATTTTCTCGCTCGCTCTCACTGGCGGAGGCTCCTTGTGTGGGGATAGGTAGGCAGTTGCCTTGATGCTGATTTTACGACTGTCGTTTGGCTAAATGATTGGATGTCTATTTAAAGGGACAGCAATCTTTCCTTTTCTGGAAACTCAGAATGCAGCTTCTTTTCGCATACTGGTTTTAAAATACTCGGCTTTTCACAAGTATCACTTGAATGCTTTTATAGTTTGTTGTTGAAACTATAAAATTGGACTTTCAAATTTGAAGCCCTTAATATTTATTTATTTACTTATTTTGGTTAGGAGGAATTCTATTTTGTTTTCCTTCTTATAATTCCTATTGGTCATTCAGCAGATAACTCCCAAGTAAAAAGGAGCTATCAATAAATGTCTCATTTTTTTCCCACCTTGATCTTTGCCTATTATTTGCTCAATATGGTAGGAAAATATTGAGTTGAAAACTTTTCTTATGCAAACAGATTTCATAGTTGACAGTCTGAATTTTTTATATTACCAGTATTGGACACCTGCACTAGGAGTATATGTGTCTTTAAAAACGTCAGGAGTGGAATCAGATGTTCTAGTACATCTAAAGGCAAAACCATCTCAGAAATTTCTTTGGTGACATCATCAAAAGAGCATGATCTTGGGGACAGAAGACGTGGGCCCCAATCCCAGCTTGATCACTTGTTGTGTCCTTGGCCAAGCTGCGTAGCCCTGCTTACCCTTAGTCACCTGAAATATCTCTAATCTACCTCGCGGGAGGGCAGTGAGCCTTAAATAGGAGAAGGGGTCTGAAAAGTGCACGGCAGAGACCTGAGCTAGAGTACAGACTCAACGAACGCCGCCTCGTCTTTGTTAAATTCTCTCATCAGCAGTTCTCTTCCAGCTGAACAAGACAGCCAGAGGCCCCGCCCTTGCAGTTCCCCCCATCGCAGTGTGGGCATACCCTGGTTACACAGCTGGGCCCGGTTTGCTCTGGCTCAGGCGTCTAACAGTGACGCTCGGGAGCCTCGCTAGAGTCCGTGATGTCTGTCCAGTTGGGGAGTGTCTTTAGGTTTGGACTCAGTCTTGAAAGTTCCCATAATTTGGCAAGATCAAGCATGGTTTAAAACTCCCTCTCGAAATACAGGGACTCGGTTTAGATCTCAGAGCTCTCGGAAAAGACACTGGGTGCTTCGGTCTGGGAATAAAACGAGGGGGTGATTCCACCACTTAAGGTCTGGACCTAGAGGAATTGCAGCCACTGAGGGAGAAGATCCTTTGAGGTTGGTGTTAAATGCCCTGTTACAAGGGCCGCTGGGGGCAGCCTTGGCAAAGATCGCAATTCCTAGTGTGAAAGCAGTAAGAGGTGAGCACGTGGGAAATTATTGTTCATGGCTTGTGGTATAGAACATATGCTTGGACTTATGTTGACAATACTATCTTCTATTTCTTTACTTTCATTATTCTTAGACTAATTTATGTAATTTACTGCTCTTAAATTAGTAGAATTTCTCCATTTTCGGAATAGTCATATCTGAAATGGAAGTTCTCCAAACAAAATCAAGTAAAAATATCTGCCCTTGAATAAATTTAGACTTTTTTTTAAGGATTGGCACCTGAGCTAACATCTGTTGCCAGTCTTCTTTTTGTTTTTCCTTCTTCTTCTCCCCAAAGTCCCCTAGTACATAGTTGTATATTCTAGTTGTGGGTCCCTCTGGTTGTGGCATGTGGGACGCCACCTCAGCGTGGCCTGACAAGCGGTGCCATGTGTGCACCCAGGATCCGAACCCGGGAAACCCTGGACCTCAGAAGCAGAGCGCCACCAACTTAACCACTCGGCCACGGGGCAGGCCCCTAGACTTCATGTAGTGCGTATCTCTCTCATTTGTACATATCACTTATTTTCATCACTCAGAGTAGCTTTAATTAAGTTTTAAATTCAGCTCACTTGCACTGAATTTTTCAACGTCTTCCTGAACATGGACTGGGGAATTTCACTGAATTGTATTTAGCACGTCTCCCCAAAGCAAGCCTTAATAGTCACATCTCCCATAAATCAGATTGGGCTATTAGGGAAGTGGTAAACTACTTAATCACCTACTCACCAATCGTAATAGAACTGAACTTGGTAATTAATGTAGTCAATTTACTAATTGGGCCTTAAACCACTTGGGCCTTAGTTTAAGACTTCTAGGTTACGTTAGGTAGTCAGTTTGGCTAAAGCCATACAATTCCTTCAGAGGTTAGTGATATTTTTTTGTGTGTTGGTATTACAGTATGGTCCAAAATAGGTAAAATGGCATTTACTTTACCTGCATGCTATTTTATTCTGAGGCTGGAAGGATCAGAGTTGGCTTCTAGGTAGAAATTAGGATGAGACTTAATCAATTGGAGTTAATCTTAGCTTGATTCAATTCTAACTAAAGCTAGTTTCAGTTTGGCCAAGGCTAATGTTTCTAGTTGATTATTAGTGCTTTAGCAGTTGGCAGATAGGAAGATGTGTTCCCAGTGCAATAACCTTCCTGCTGGTCTGCGGACACTTTTGGCCCAACAGGCGCACTCTGACTCCCAGGGCTGTGTGTGTGCAGACAGGCCAGGTGCATCCGAGGCTTGTTTCAAGGGCCCTGCTCTTGGTGCAACGCTCTGTTGTTGTTGTCTTGAAATTTTTAACAATTTTGGAACAAGGGCCTCGCATTTTCATTTTGCACTGTGCCCCACAAATTATATAGGCTGTAGCTGTCCTGGGTTCCTGCGCTCACGTGGACGTACCCGAGTAAACCACGGATGGGCGTGGGGTGAGGTCTACTCTCTCCTTTTCCTTCAGCTGCTCTGGCACTTGCAGATGCGTCTTCTGAAAGTGGGCTTCCTTTTTTAGTGTTTTATGTATCAGGGTTTAGGTATTGAAGGCAGTAATATGAAGATGAAGAAATCCACAGAAAGTTAACTAGCATTGAGCCCGACGAGTTTGTTAAAATTGTCAGAGTTGGTACAGGATTTTTGGGCAAAGTGGATGGGACTGAGTTTTGCACAGCGCCAAGTGAGACTTCTCTTGGGCTCCCTGCGACAGAGCTGCTTGTTATCTACAAAAAATATATCCTACCTTAAAGTTTCAAGGACATCATATAAAAAGAAGACTAAATAATTCTTGAGTTCCTTTCAATTCTGAGATTCTACAGTTCCTTGAGAAATAGACTCGAGAGCAAAAGAGATTTACTTTTTACATGAAAATGATTTAAGTAAACCCTTACTTCCTACAGAGAAACTCAGTCATGGCTAGCACTCATGGAGCACTAGCTGTGTGCCAGGCGCTCCACGCCCAGGCTGTTTCTCACTGAATCTTATAATCGCCCTGTGAGGGAAGGTCACTGTCCTCACTGCACTGAGGAGGAAATGGAAGCTTGGAGAAGTAAGTCGGGGCGGAGGCGACTCACACTGCCCTGGCTGACTCCCAGGCCCCCCATGCACATCCGCTGCCCTCTCTGGCCTCCCATCAATTAGATAAGCATGAGGCTAACCTCTGAGTCAAGGAGGGACTTGCCCAGGGAGTTGAATGTGAGGGTGACCTGGCTGTGACCCTGCCACACCATCGATTGCCAGGGCCCATTACACTGATGTGGTGGCCCCGGTGTCTTCTTTCTCTCTCACCCTGTGTGCGTCAGGCGTTAGGCTGCTGGCTCAGACAACAGGAATGACCTTCCTCGATAAAGGAGGACTCAACCTCAGTAGGCCCTGGCTGTGCAAGCACTGCTCGGCGAGTCCTCAAGATGGGGCGATTTCTGCGACCCTGGAATGCCTCCCAGAACGTTGAGATGGACGCCGTGGGAAAGGGCTGGCTGGTCTCTTTCTGCAGGTCGCCTTCCCGGCTCGAGTCTCACTGGGGCAAATTTCCAGGGGAGTTTTCGGATGACTACTATTAGCTTACGCTTTCACTGCTGCTAATTTTTTTTTTTTAAAACAAAAGATACCTAAAAGAGTTCCTGATGGATCACCTATTGCAGAGAAATTCTTTTGCATTTCAATTCATTGTCCATTTAATTAAAGGAATGGAGAAAATATGCTGTCATGGAAGCATATACTCAATACTTTAGAGAAATAGCTCATTCTTGCTCAGGAATTACCCCGTCAGATCAATGAAGTGGGGTCACTGAGTACATAAATTCTGTTTACATAATTTTAAGCCATCAGAGGTAGAGAACGCATCTCCCCAAGAGAAAAAGAATTTGTTTTGAAATTTTGATTGGGCCTAAACTGCTATTGGTTTCCGGCAAGACCCTTCAGTTAAGGTTGGATCTATCTGCTCTTCCATAAATCGCTTCCAGCAATTTTGAAGGTAAAGAGAATCAAGCCTTCTTCCATTCAAATAAAAGGAAAGAGTGAGATAATGTGTGTCACCCGCCTGCAGTGCCATACAATGAGGGTTCCTTAGATGTGAGCTGCCCATGTTGGGGCGGGCTGCCTCCTTCCGCGTCAGCGTCCTCATCTGTTACAGGAGGATCAGAGCAATGCCTTCAGATTTAAGTTTTCTCGTCTAATATGCAGATGCTTGACTAAACTCATAATAAAATTCCTTCCAACTATTGAAATCTCTGATACAATGCACAGTTATTTTGGTTTTTCCTTTAACGTCTCAATTTCTTCCAAAAGTTTTGTTATGATGTATTTTTATTTTAAAAATGAATTTATATTCCCAAATTAATCCATACATTTAATGTAATTTATGTGAAAACCTAAATGGGGCTTTTTTTAAAGACAGGATAGTGACAAATTGTTCTAAAGTTCATCCAGAGAAGTGAACATCCCAAAATAGCCAGAAAAATTTTTAGAAAGGAATCATTATGATTGGGAACAGGGTGCCTAATCAAGAATCGTTATAAATTATAATGGCTCAATAAAATAAAACTGAATGGTGTGGGCACAGTGGTAAACAGACAACAGGGCTAAATATATGCAATAAGGTGATAGAGTGGATGCTATCTCAGGTCAGGGGAAGAAGGATGTATCATTAAATGAGTGGTGTTGGGAAAACTGACTTACTATGTAGAAAACAATAAAGTTATATTCCTACCTTGGATTTTATACAAAAATAAATTCCATAGGGATTAAAGATTTAAAAATAAAAGGTAAGTGATAAAAACCTTGAGAAGAAATTGTGGATGAAAACAGTGAAATCTCGAGGTGGAGGACTTTGAAAGCAAGACCCTTAAAGGGAAGGGTGGGTATCTGTGACTGGACATTGTGGACGGCAAAGGAGAGAGACCACCGACTTGGGGGGGACACAACGACACACCAGGAGAGTGTTGCTCCGTGTGACAGAACACAATACGGGCCCTTTCAAGTCAACAACAACGTGATTATCTCGCTCCTGGAGAAATGTGCCAGGGACTGAAGGAGGCAATTCAGCGAAGCAACACAAATGACCAACAAGCAACTAAAAATGTTCGGTGTCACCTGTAGTCACGAAATACAAATTAAAAACAAAACGAAGCGTGTTCCTTTGTAAGACTAACAATTTCCAGCAAAGCCAGGGTATAGGGAAAAGGCACTGTCAGGCCCAGACTCCGGGAGGACCTATCTTGACTCTTGACTTGGCAAATCTATCCTAAAGAAAATGATTGGTTGTGAGTGCAATATAGGTATGAAGATGTTTATATTGGATTTTAAAAATAGTAGTGAAAACCTGAAAACGGTGTAACTGCTTGGCAGCAGGGTTAGCGCAGCTGCACAAGGGAGCACTTTGCAGACTTTTGAGAAGGTTGAGGTGGCTGCATATTTATTGACAGAGAGCCACTATCTATTATTGAGCTCTCCCCTCCAAAGCCAACGACAACGCAGTATATAAAGTATGATCCCATTTTTTTTTTGTAAAAAATATTTATATGAACTTGGGATGAAGTTGGAAAGGGTAATCATCTAATTATTAACAGGGGCTACTCCTGGGGGTGGGGTTAGATTAGGGATAAATTTTTACTGTTTTGTGTTTTCAGATTTTAAAATAAAATTAAAAAAATTACAATTGTGAGACGTAGTAAGTTAGAAGTAATACTCCAAAATACTAAAAGTGTTTATAGTAAAGTAGTAGGATTATAGGTGATTTAAAAATTCTTTCTCTATTTTCCAAAATTTATATACTAAAAAATAGTTGTATTGCTCTTGTATTCAGAAAATAAAGAAATTGGAAAGGAAACAGATAAAATCTGTATGTGAATATACACACACAGACACACATGAAAAGTCTGGAACATTAAACATCAAAATCTTTTTTTTTTCTTTTTTTAAAGATTGCACCTGAGCTAACAACTCGCCAGGCTCTTTTTTGTGTTTGTTTGTTTGTTTCGTTTTTTTTTTTTTTTGCTTTTTTTCCTCTCCAAATCCCCACCAGTAGATAGTTGTATACTTTTAGTTGCGGGTCCTTCTAGTTGTGGCATGTGGGACGCCGCCTCAACATGGCCTGATGAGAGGTGCCATGTCAACGCCCAGGATCTGAACCAGCAAAACCCTGGGCCTCTGAAGCGGAGCGCGCGAACTTAACCACTCCGCCACAGGGCAGCCCCAAACATCAAAATCATAATAGTGTTTATTTCTGGATGATGATGATAAGTGATTTAAAACAGTTTTCCTTTTGTTTATCTGCATTTGTTAATTTTCAAAAATATACAGGTATTCCCTGTGGAATAAATAACAAAATTATGAAATGTAGCTCTTAAATTTTTTTTTTTTTGAGAAAGATTAGCCCTGAGCTAACTACTGCCAATCCTGCTCTTTTTGCTGAAGAAGACTGGCCCTGAGCTAACATCTGTGCCCATCTTCCTCTACTTTGTACGTGGGACACCTATCACAGCATGGCATTTGTCAAGCGGTGCCACGTCCGCACCCGGGATCTGAACCCCGGACCACCGAGAAGCGGAACGTGTGCACTTAACCACTGCGCCACCGGGCTGGCCCGCTCTTAAAATTTTATACAGTGTGACTTACCTCTATTAACCCCTCCCCAAATCCTAAGTATAAATAAGAAATTTAGAAGCAAAAATAAAAGAATGGCTATTTAAATAGTTTTTGGAAGGAAGAAGAGAAAAGTCTTGTGAAGATTTTCAATCCCCCTTGACATAACTTGGCACAACATGGAGTGACACAGCACCGAGGCTGGGCATCCCTATTGCTGACCAAGGGCAGCTTTTGTTTCTAGTCCACGACCTTGGTTTGCTCTCACCAGCCCAGGCTCACATGCACCATTTGGAATTGAAAACAAGTCTTGACTGATGAGTCCAAAGGGATGTTTAAATTTGGTATCCTGGGGACTGTGGAGTATGGGCTTTTGTCTCTGCTCCATTCTGTGTCCTTCCCTGCAGGAGCTGGGCTTCATCCAGGAGCTGGGCAGTGGCGGGTTTCCTATAAGAACGTTTCCTTACGCCTGGGTCCTCAGCATCATCTTTTCTGGAGTTGGACGGTATGGTTGGTCCCTTCAAGCAGCGGCGGACAGGTTCTTGCTTCTGTTGAGATGATTGACATTTCAACCAACACCAAAGTTTCGATTTTCCCTCCACTCTCAAATCGAAAGGGGAGAAGGGAGCCCCACTTCACACCAGGCTCCCTGCCTTCCTCCTTGCTTTCCCGTCTTCACAGCTCTTGTGATGCCTGTAGTGTGTGTATCATTGCAGCAGTCTGTCCACTGAGGGCATGTAAGTACCTTGGGTTGTCTTGTGTTTCTTATTTTTCAGTGTGTGTGTCTTGACGTGCTCCTTGGGGATCAGATTCGTGCCTTTTACGTCTCAGGATCCTGTATTTTTGTATGACAGAGCGAGCCCTGCCTGGGGGTAGAGCGTTTTGTTGGAGGCCCTGAATTCTAGGCCCAGCTCTGTTACTGAGTGAACCTGGGAAACTCACCTTTCCTTTCAGAGCCTCAGTTTCTGTTTTGGGAAATGAGGACTAGGACCACATTTAGCATCACAAACTGAAAACTCTAAAGCAGTCCTGAAGCAAGGTGGGTAACTGCAGTGCGTGAAGCAGCCAGCTGTAAGAACATTCCCAGGAGATATATGGCATTCTTGACCTATTTCCCCACATTTGAGAAACATATGGGTACTAGGAACTATTGCATTTCTATAAGAGAAACAATAGCACAAGAACAATAATAAATTGTAACTGGTGCTCTCCCCTGGTATTGGGGATATATAGGGAGTGGTGGGGACTGTGGCAAACTGAAAGCTCATGATCAGTGCTGTCTTGTTGATTGTTGCCACATTAGAATGGGGGCCAGGCTTTCCAGGACCTTGGGTCTTTCAGAGAAGCCAGATATGTAGCTGTTTATGTTAAATCTCCTGATTTTTAAATGTTGGCAGGTAATGTAAACAGATCTTAAAAACAATGGAAGGTAAACATGTCTTTAGGCCCCATCCGGTTGGTGGGCTGGGATCTGCGTTTCTGGGCTCCAGGCCCTCTGGATGCCTGATTGCTCAATTTCTCTGGTCCATCAGACAGAAGGCGCTCCCAAGTGAGCATGGAGGAGCTCCTTACCAATTCCCTGAGCTCATTTTAAGAAAATACCCATTTTATAAAAAGTGATATTTGGGATATCAAAACTCTTTCCTCCATCACCACAGATGAAAATGATGATGTCTACAAAGGAAGCTCGATGTTAAGAAGAAGGCTATGATTTCCTAGGTTCTCAGAATCTAGACAATCAGAGCTGGTGTGACGGTGGAGGCAAAGCTGACAGTGTGTAATGTAAGATACCGCCGGCGAGTGGACACGCGACAACAACGTTGGACGTTGGACGGACAGTCTGAAGAAATGCAGGCGGTGTGAAGGAAGGAGGGACGGCGAACCAAGGGGCCTCTCTCATCTTCTGTCTGCAGAGAGGCGATAGCAGCAATGCTGTTTCCCTCACGCACTTCTTCTGCCTTTAGGCCTGAACATTTGTTTTCAATTTTATCAGTTACATCGCACGCTTTCATTACACCATTGTCTAAAATATGGCCACGGCCCTAACCACTGTAATTTATCTTTTGTACTATATAATTTGGAGCCGCTCAGGCCAGAAAGGAACATCTGTATTGAAAGGTTGAACTCGACACAATTTTGAGTCCTACACTGGGCCCCTGCTAAGGTCAGTTTCCTCATAAACTTCGTTATCACTGTTGGTTTTATTCATTCTATTTGACATATTAAGCTTCTCTATCTTGGCATAAAGGACACAATATTACAGCATATTGGCAAGCTCATTTGCTTTTCCCAGCTAGTGTTGTGTCCAGATATCAATCCCCAGGGACCAGCTCGTGCGCGTCGACTGCAGGAAAATGAAGATCCACAGCAGGTGGCCTTTGCCGCCTAATGAACACGGCAATCTGTTACCATCGCCGCCGCGCTGCTCACCAGACAATTAGGCAACTAAGCATGTAATTATTCAGGCCAACGAGAAGAGGCTCTCCTCTAATTTCATCTTTTCATTGCTGTTTACTCACCCACACTCCCCTCATTAGCGAGAGATTTTCCAGTCTATGCTAATTGGTTTCAATAACATTCATTTCAGTTGAAAGAGAATGATCCCGTTAATTGAGAATCGAAAGAATCTTTTCATTTTAAGTGCGTCCTGCTATGGAAATCCAAATACTCTCAACAGGTTCGAGCTAATGAAATTAAGTCACACAGCCATTAGTGGTGTGAAAGAAATAAAGTCATTTATTTTCATTGAAGCATGTGCTATAGGTCCAGAATAATTAATACAGCTCGAAGAAGGTAGTAACTTAGAAAAAAAATAGATTGAGGATAAACGAGATGATTTTCCTTAGAATGGATTGTTTAATTCTTGGTTTAAACCCCTCGCTCTCTTGGTGCCATTTTCAAAGTATTTAAAGTGAAGAGAACTCATTTGTAAAATGACACTTATCTAATTGTTATAAAAAGCTGTATTTCCTACAGCAGCCACTTACAAGCATCCGGCTGACTCACTTTGTCAGCAGGATTGGGTCTATTCAGCTGGATGTGCTTGTGAAAGTTTTACAGCAAGACAATTAGTCCACCTGAGTGTTTCAGTATTCTTGATGTGGTAGCAGTGCGGCCACGGGTGTGATGCGGGATCGGCTGAGCCCTGTGTCACAGCTGCTGTCGATTGACGGCGTTGGACTCCATCACAAGCATTAGGATATTCAGGCACTGCAGTGTCAGTACCAGGAAGAGGCAGAGACAGAATTTTAAAAATGAGGTGCTTACAAGTGTATTTATGTAAAAAACATATCCCTCCAAACAAACTAAATTATCAAAGAAAAATCTTAAGTGTAAATGAAAGAAAAGTCTTTATTTTGGGCTGTCTGTAACAATTCCATATTGACAAGGTACCCCTGATTAGAAAACTAGTATATTTTCTTGCCAGCAAGAATTTATTTATTTTTAAAGCAAATCTCTTCCAGTTTCAGAGGGTGAAATATTGAATATATTACTTTCATACATACGAAAATGTACGGGTATCATGACATTGTTACCAAAATTCTCATATCTTATTTAGCTGTTATTTTTTTAATGGAATAATCAATAGGAAACCATTTGGGGTGCTGTCAGACTGGCTGCCTGTGTATAAAATTCCCTTTCCTTCTCACATGCGAGAACCAGAATTCTGCTGTGGCCATTGGTATATAGTGCGGGTCTGCCTTTTTCTGGAAGCTCCTGTGGATGTCGGTTGGCAGGTGGGTGGGAGGGTGGGTGGGGTAGTGTGTTATGCAAATGTTATGTCTATTTTTTTTTAGTTAGATTCAAAATGCATAATGGGGACAGACTTACAAAATAATACACTGCATACCGTTATGAATATTTCAAAGAATTATTTCTTTATTTTGTGCATAGCTGCGAGTGCTGACATTTGATTTATAGCTGCATGGATGTACCTGGGGTTGCTAAGGTTACCCAATTTCATTCACCCGTAGATATTTGAGATCTACATAATGCCATCACATCCTCCACTGCATTTCAAAGTGATGTTGATAAATGGTGCCTTCCTTAGATGATATTTCCATTTAGATGCGATATATCTCATGATTTCTGTCCTTTAAAATATTGTGGTTGATGAAATTTTACATTATGTGCATATACAAAAAGCAGGGACACATATTTTTTTCAGTTTTAAAGGTTCGAGAAACTCTGAAGTGCGGGCTTCCCCTCCACCTCCCCGCCCTGCACCTATTCCCATCTGTTGAGGCTTACTGTGACTAATATTGAGTTCTCTTTTTTCCTTAAAAGAAAAAAACCCCACGTTATTGTTTGTCTTATGTTTAGAGATATAACGAAAGACTGGCTAGTCACCTGCAATCGTTTTGATGATGTTTCATATCTTTGCAACAAAGCTTAAGGTTTTCTGAAAAATGAAAACATCTTTTGAGATTTTGATAAGAAACCTATGGAAGTTATTTTTTTCAACAGATCTTTTTAGAAGTAACATTTATAAGATTCTCTCTCTCTATTTACATATATATACACACATACACATACATGTGCACACACATGCCATTATATAATTTATAGTGTATATTTTGTTATTGCTTGCAGCTTGTTATTGCTTGTTTAGCTTGTAATGTCTCCCAGGCCCAGAAAGAAGTTTGGTTCAGGGCCTCCTAACTTCAAAGGAGGAAGAGATCAGACTTGTGAAAGAAAACAGTTAAAAGCTCAAAATATCCATAAATTTTTGTGAGAAGAGTAAACCTGGCTCCATGGGGCAATAAAGTTGCTGGTGGGGAGAGATGATTACGTCCAAGGAGCCACAAGCCCCATCTTACCAAGGACTAAACTATGCATCACATGGTTTTATTTCTCCCTAAACAGCTGAGTTGAGTTCTGAGAAATTAGTTTTTACTTCTCTCATCTGAGTCAGAAAACAGTAATGGAAAAGCCTTGGACGATGAAGCGCAGAAAGGATTTCTAGGAGGCCACGGCTAAGGCCTTTGGACCACTTTCTTTGGAAGGAAACAGCCAGGCTGCCTAGGAACAAAGGATGGGAAGTGAAAGTGGGAACAAGGCAGTGGTTGGGAGAAGGAGACCACTGGCCTGGGGAAAGGCCTCTGGGGAGAGTCAGGGAGAGTTGAAGGGCCGAGAGAGTGGAGAGCGACAGAAGAGGTACACTTCCCAACGGGCTGAGGGGAGGTGGCGCGAGTGACAGGGTCAGCCACACCTAATGAGCTTCTGTGCTGGGAATGTTTTCCGAAGATTACACCGTGGTGGCTTGCAGACCTGCTTTGTCAGGCTGTACAGTGTTAAAAATATTTTGAATTAGCTGCAACATTTGAACATTGGAAGGTTTCACAGAAAAGTTCTGAGTTTTGGATTCTTCTTCAAAATCAGATCTGGCCGCACTGGATCTGTGTGTCTGGATGGAGCAATTGCGTGGAGCTGAGTAGTGTCTGACTCCTTTACAAGACCATGCCTCTCCAAGTTGCCGCAGTCCCCTGCCCGCCCCCAAACCTAGCTCCTGGCGTGAATACTCCTGCTCCTCCAGCTGGTGTGTGCACTCCTGCTGGCTCCTGTACTCAGGTGACTTGGCAACTCCTTGTTCTGCTCTTCGCCCGAGGCCTGGCACATAGTAGATGATCGATAAATGTTTGTTGAATGAATGGTAGATGACACCTTGTCGTACTATGTACATGCAGGTCTGCTCTCCATGGGAGATTGTGAGGTCTTGTAGGGCAAGGACTGTCTTACTCATCTTTGTACCTTCAGAGCCAACACAGCACAGTCAATATTTAACAAACATTGCTTCAATGTTGCACACAGTTTGTGAGGCTGAGCAGTTGCTCTCCTTATTTAGGGAAAGAATCATACACCTGAGAGATGGGAGACAGTGGACCTGCCAAGCTGGTGGCCACGAGAAGCCAGCAACAGTATGCAGTCCAGGCCAGGATGCCAAAAAGGCTGCCGCCATCCAGCATGGAGCATGTTCCTCAGAGCGCACTGAGCTCATTTGGTCTTCAGCACTCAGGCTGCCAGAAAAAGCGTCCGGAAGCCCCACCGTGCCCTCCTTGGATGCCCCTCCTACCTCTGGGGTCCTTCTGTGGCCCTCCTTGACCTGCCCCTTCACCCCTTCTGTTCCCCCTTGAGGTTACGGTTTGCCCCTCCCGGGTCTGATTACTCATCCCTCATTTTCCTATGTAGCCAGCTCCAAACTGATGATGCCCAGTTTTGTGCTTTGCTGTCACATGTTGGGCTAGGATTTAAGGTGGAGGAGTGGTTATGGTGTGGAGTAGAGAAGGAGGAGCACATTCACTGCTGGCGTTCTAGTCCCAGTCCTGAGCCAAGCTCCCGCCCACGACACTGTCTGGGAGGTGATCAGGGGCCTGCAAGGGCTCCGGTGCCAGGCTTCTCGGGTCATGTTCTGAGCTGCCTCTTCTTAGCTCTGTGACCTGGGGTCAGCTATGTACCTCTCTGGCCTCAGGGTCCTCGTTGGTGAAGTGAAGGTAATAATAGTGCCCGCTTACAGCACTGTGAGGATCAGATGAGTGCACTGTCTGCTTAGAACACTGCTGGCAGAGAGCCGTTATCCTCATCCTCTCCTTCCCTCCTTCCCAAGCCCTTTGTGTGGTTCCCTGAGCACCAAATCACCAGTTACACAAACTTTTCTTTCCTACATATTTTTAGGATCTTTGGGCATAATAAAACATATTCTTTGAAGAGAAAGTAATTAAGCTGGATTGAATAAGAAAGAAAGATAACTGTGCATCTGTAATATTTATGTTCAAAGAGTTGTCCAGGCATTAGTGGTGATGTATCAGGGTCTTCTAGAAGTCTCTCCAATGATGTTCTACGTACAGGTTCAGAGTCTCTTATTTGCAATCCTGGAATCCAAAAAGCTCCAAAAATTAAATTGTTTCCCTCTATAATCTTTGGCAACAGATCTGACCTTCATTTGATGGTCAAGCCTGCCCTGAGCTGGCGAAAGGCTATTTTCAATCTGTCCCACTTAGGCTGAATAGTCTATATTTTCTGCAAGACTATACACACATTTGATTATGAGATACTGTCCCAAGCTCTCCTCCAGGTATTATGTGCTATATGATATATGTACTAAATTATCTTTCCGAAATTTGAAAAATTCTGAATTCCAAAGCGACGTGTCCAAGGGTTTGTGGACCTTTCAGCCATGTCTGCACTCTTGTTTGGACCAGAGAGACACTAACTTTTACTTCCTTTTTTTTAGGGGGGGAAGATTAGCCCTGAGCTAACATCTGCTGTCAATCCTCCTCTTTTTGCTGAGGAAGACTGACCCTGAGCTAAGATCCGTGCCCATCTTCCTCTACTTTATATGTGGGATGCCTGCCACAGCATGGCCTGCCAAGCGGTGCCATGTCCGCACCCGGGATCCAAACCAGTGAATCCCGGGCCGCCGAAGTGGAACGTGTGCACCTAACCACTGTGTCACCAGGCCGGCCCCTTTTACTTCCCTTTTGCCCACCCAACCTTCTGCTACCCCAAGCACAGTGCTCTGGATCACCCTTCATTTAATCAATAGTTACTGAATGATTACTAAGTGCCAGACCCTGTTCTAGGCTCTCAAATACAGTGAAGAACAATGTAGTCTTTGTTTTAATGGGTTTTATACTCTACCTGGAGAAGATGCTCTGTGAAGGATGCGAGCATCTCAGTATTTTGAAGAAGATAAAACACAATCACGGGGTGGGCCATTGCTGTGCATGGTGTGAGTGTGTGAGTGTGCGTGCAGTCACCTGAGACAGGCTGGTTAAGGAAGGCCCCTCTGAGGGGGGAGATTTGGACAGAAACCTGACTGATCAGAGCCAAGCAGCCATGCGATGAGCTGGGCAAGGGTGTTCCAGAAAGAGTGAATAGTAACTGTAAAACCCCCAAGGCCAGAATGAACTCGACAGTTTCCAGAAGTGGGAAGAAGACAGGCATGGTTGGGGCAACGCTGAGCCATGATGGAGAAAGGTGCACGATGTGGTCAGACATGATTTCATAGGCCTGTGGGGACAGAAGGGGTTGGATTTTATTCTGTGTGTAGTGGGAGCTGTTAGAGGCTGTTAAGCAAGGAAGTGACATACGGTTTTATGTTTTCAAAGATCACTCTGTTGAATGGCTACTATACATATGTGTTGTCAGTATTTGTGGAATGAATAATTTGGTCATATAATTACATGTTGCATACAATGCATAGATCATCTGCAAGTAACAGAGCCCCACATAACAGTGACTTAAATGAGACAGTTGATTTCTCTTATGCATAAGAGCCCAGAGGTAGGCAATCCAGGGCTAATGTGGGGATTGGGCTAGATGAAAAACTCAGAGTACAGCCCCTTGTCAGCTCTCTGGTCCAATATCCCTAGGTTAGCCTTGATTCTTATGGTCCAAAATAGCAGCAAGAGCCCCAGCCATTGCATCAGTCTTCCAGGCAGCACAAAAGATGAAGTAGGAAAGAAAATATGTAAGTTATCATTTAAAGAAGCTTCCCGGAAGCTGACATATGACACCTCTGTTTCCATCTCATTGGCCAGAACTTAGTGACACAGCCACACTTTACTGCAAGGAAGACTGGGAAATGTAGTCTTTATTCTGGGCGGCTGTGTGAGCTAACCCTCTAGAGTTTTACTACTGTAGGAGAAGACAGAGGGCAGATGTTGAGGCCCATTTAGCAATCTCTCTGGCATATCATTTTATTGTTAAATTCAACCACAGTTCATTAAAGCCGGAAGTGAGATAGAGATCTGCCAGGCCAACCCCCCCGTGCTGCCGTTTGTACAAATCCAGTTTCTTAAGGTCCTTTAACTGAGCGCCAGAGAGCTGGCACGAGGCACCCAGAGCCACGTGGAGAGTCACTGACTGCTCTGAGGGTGTGTGATGCCTCCTGCGGTTTTCTCGGCAGGAGCCAGGCGGCTCCTCTCACCAGCTGTGCAGTTTCGCCGCCCCCATGCCCTCGTGCAACAAACAACAGCCGGTGGAAGTGGGGGAAATGGTGAATTTGAATGTTTTTCTAAACTGCCAACCTCAAAAGCCAAAGAAGCGCCAATCTAAAAAGTGACTATTGAGGAAGCTCATCTATTTGCTCCCAAAGGAGGGTCTTTGAGGTCGTGGTCAGCGAACGCCTGGCTTAGACCAGGGATGGGCCTGTAACACGTGGGCTCTTCCAGCTCCCAGAATCAGTTTTTACTTTTCCCCTTTTCTTTCTTATTTTTAAAAATATTCATGCCCTGATGAGCAATGAATTCCCCGGACTAGAATGGAGATGACCCCACGGAGCAGCGGGCTCTGTTGATGGGAATTGCTTTTACTTTCTAGAAAGAGAATAGGCCACAAAGGATCAATGTTTTCTCTGTTGTATCTCTTTCAAGTTGAACTGCATTGGACAATGAGTGGATTAAAAAAAAATCCTGCGGCCTGGTGTGCCTCAGATGCATTTGCCAATTTTAACATCATTCTCCAAGTTATATAAAACTGGAGAATAAATGCCGAGCCTTCTGTGTGGGGAGCAGTTTACTTCCCAGGCAGGGATTGCACTGGTAACAAATCTCCTCCGAGATGCATTCTGCAAGGGAAGTGAAGAAATCATTAGCGAGGCAATATTTGAAGAAGCAGACTGGCCCAGTTCTGAAAGCAACTCTGTTTTAACCTTTAAAAGATATCATTTTACTTACTAGGCTGCTTATTACAATTACGCAGTGTTTGCCTTGGCCCCTGGCTCCACTAAACATATGTTTTATAGCAAGTTCTCAATTACATTATCCTGACAGGCTGGCTCATAAGGGCGTGTTGAAGGTAAGGAAACTGCAAAGTGGTAAACTGGCCCTCATTAAGTTTATAGTTTTATTACCTTGTTTAGGGCACTTTTTCTTCCCTTCCTCTCACTGGCTTTCTTTTGTGACATTTAATTTATAAGAAGCAAAGGGACCCTTGTCCTCACGGCTGGTGGACTTGCTGGCAAGAGGCGTTTGAGGGATGTGCATTTAGCTACGTTGTGCCCATCCCACCCCCCACCTCTCCCCGAACATAAATTGTTTTTCTCTCCCAAAGGTTATCTCCTCTGTCGGCACCCTGTTGGTGGTAAACATCAGTGGACCATGCATTTTCGTCTAAGATTGCGTGCTCTTAGATGGCGATGAGATCTTCATAAGCCTGCAAAACGCACTTAGATCAACGGACATTTAGTAAATGATGTGCGTGACCTCTGAGCTGGCTGTCTTTGCTGACTGCGTGAGATGGTTCCTTTGCACCAGCTCACAGCCAGCCTCTTGGAGAGGTGGAACTGGACTCTCACCCCAGCACTCAGGCCGGCTGAACGATCTTAATTTACAGAACAGTACGTGTGCATAAATATGTTTATATCTTCATCCTCTGACAAGGGAATTAAATCAACTTGAATTTATGTAAAATGTGTTCTCCTTATTGGATGAGGAAGGAGTGCGGTGCTACGATGCCCAGCATCCCCTGGCCACTGCTAATTACAGGCACGTGACCAATGGCTCGTGGTTGCTTCTGAACCCAGACAGAATCTGTGGATGTTGATTATGAAGAGCTATTATATATTGATAGGTTAGGATTTATTACTGAAAGTATAAACCGATTGCTACAGATTGGATGGTAGTCGGACACTGGGGAATCGGTCCTGGAGCTGTTAGACCAGGGTAATCTATCAGAAGGAGGGGAGTGTATTCTATCAATTAAGGAACAAGCAATTCTACTGATCTACTATTGGCAGACTAATAGAGGTAATGGGTTTTCCTAGACAGTCCAGGTACTATACAGCCGAGTCGGGGAAAAGAGTGACAGTAGACAAACAGAAGAGCAGATCATTAAACCTAGGTGAAGGCTGCGATGGGGGGAGAGAGCTGGAGGACCCTTGGCTCTGGCATGTTCTGTGTGGGGCCTCTCAGGAAGGGAGAGGTGATGGAGCCAACAAGAATGTGGACGCCCTCTGCCATGATGTATGCAGCAAACTGATATTCACGGGATACTCCCAGGAACCCTTGGTGTGAAAGGATTGGCAGTGTGTATCCCTAAGCTACCGCGACAACAATGCTGCATTAAAAGCGACCTTGGAATCTTAGTGGCTTGAACCACAGCTGTTTCTCTTCTTGCTCACATGTCTGCGGGTCCTGTGGGCTTTGGCTGCTCTTGGCTCAGGCGGCAGGTCAGGTCTGACTTTGCCTCATGGGTGTCCCTCTGGTGCCCAGGTGGACCGGGCAGCGGCTGGTTACAGCATGTTCTCTCACGGCTTTGGCAGATGCGCATAGCTCCACGTCAAATTCTGCAGGTGCGTTCCAGCCTCTGCTAGAGTCATGCCCACTGACATGGGTCAGAGGAAGTCACAGGATTGAGCCACAGCCCAGAGGCAGGGAAGTATATCCTGCCCTCTGCCATGATGTGAACGTTAGATTTTATTACAGGGGAGTCAGAAGTGCGATCAACAGTCGAATCCCCATTCCTGTCTTCTTCGGTACACAGCACTGTGTGTGGCAGAGACTAGCTTGGATCCCTTTCTCCTTCTTCCTCTCCGCGCCGCACCCCCCCCCCCCCCCGCCCTGGGCAGTGCCACTATCAGCTCCCTGGTCTCAGGTGGGTGGAGAGTCGGTGTGTGCTGCAGCACCGGAAACCAGCTGTGATCATGAAAACTGGGCCCTGCTGCCCCTCTTTACCGCAGAAGTCCCCTCAGTGAGTCCCTTTGCTGTCCCAAATATGGCTCATATTTGCTTCCCATGAACAAAGGCTGACAAACCAAGGTAGTGCAGACGCTGCAGCCCACCTGAAGTGCGGCAGAAAGCACAGGCAGAGCCACCACACTCCGAAGGGTAGTGATGAGCGTTGCAGGTGGGGTCCTAGAGTCGGCTCGGTTCCCGGCACCTGCATATCTGTTAGCGCTGCTCTACTGGGCTGTTGGCTACAGTTTACCTGAATTTGAGCTCCGTGAAGGCAGCACATTTTGTCTGCCGTGTCTGTTGTCATGGTCCACGGACTATGACTAGATGCTGGTGCCTGGTGGGCTCTCAATATGTGTTAATTGAGTGGATGAATAACAGTGAAAGCAGAGAGTTCTCCTTTTGGGTCTGCCATGGCCTCTAATGATGTCCAAGCTTAGGATGTAAATAGGAAGCTTATAGCTTCTTTCCGTTTAAGGGGTGGAGGGGTGACCTTGCAGGGTGGGGAAGCAGAGGGGAGGAGGCTGCAGAAACTCCGCTTGGAGACAAGGGCACAAGGATGCTCAAGAGAGGCCTACGGATATCTGCCCTTTGTTCTGCCACGCAGTCACAAGTGTCTTGCAGCTCACTGTCTCACCTCACCACAGACATCTCGAGTGGCCCTTCTGTAAGTCCTGTAGAAACTGCCAGGCTGCAAAAATAAAGCATAAAACGTTTTAGGGTAAAGAAGCCAAAAGAGGGGCATCTTAATTCTGGCAGGCTAGGCAGAATGACTTGTATGTAGGGGTTAGGAACGTAAAAGACAGGTCTAGCCTGCTGTAGTGAACACAGATACAGCAGCGGCCAGCCAATGAGAGAGAGCCCTCCCTCCCCACAGCCCTGTCCAGGGCAGCGACCACACTGTTCAGTCTCATAACTGTGGAGCCCAGCCCGGAGCCTGGCACATGGTGGGTGCTCTGTAGAGAATGAAAACATCACCTGTCATTGCTGAAACATCCGCGGGGCTACCAGAGAGTGGGTGACGGGCGGCTGCGAGGAAGAGGAGCTGTGAGACTGGATTGGCCTCCTGACCTCAGGCACCAGGATTTCTCTGGTTAGAATGTAATTTCCTGGCTTTCACCCAATAAATAGCACAGGCTGTTTGGTACTAAGCCTTTAAACACAGGCGAGATTCTGTAACAACCACACACTTGTAACCCGTGTTACTTAAATAAAGTCCCTGGTATAATTACAGTGTTTTCTGCCTCATCCACTCATCTCACCCTACACCCTGGGAGATTTCCGTCCATCCTGGATTCTAATTCCTAAGACTGTCTCCTCTGACCTCTCTCTGCAGCTTTGAGCTTTAGGCTTCTCTACTTAGCAACTCCCAGGCTTCTTTTTTTTATTTTTTTATTTTTGAGGAAGATTAGCCCTGAGCTAACTACTGCCAATCCTCCTCTTTTTTCTGAGGAAGACTGGCCCTGAGTTAACATCGTGCCCATCTTCCTCTACTTTATATGTGGGACGCCTACCACAGCATCTTGTGCCAAGTGTGCCATGTCCGCACCCTGGGATCCAAACCAGTGAACCCCGGGCCGCTGAAGTGGAACATGCGCACTTAACCGCTGCGCCACTGGGCCAGCCCCTCCCAGGCTTCTTATCATCAATATTTCCCAAATCGACCTTCTCAAATTTCCCCAAGCCTCGCTCCTCCTGCTAGAACCCCTTTCAGTCACGTGCACCAATCCCGCGAGATGCCTTCTCCCCTCGCTGCCCATCCCATGCTTCATTAACAGCACCGTTTCATTTTTTTGCCCTAAATATTTTCTGAATTCACTTCCTCTTCTCTACCCCTGCAAACACTACCCTGGCTCAGGCCTTATCATCTCCTACCGGTGCTGTCACACCAGCCTACAGCCTGGGCCCTGCCTCAGGTCTTACCCTTCCTGCCTGTCCTGTCTGCTGCTGCCGGAGGGACTCTGTCGAAAATGTGAATCTGGCCAGGTGAGTCCCCTGTCTCAGTCACCTCCAGGGCAGGTGTGGGCTCCTTACAGGCGCACGAGGTGTCTCCTGCCCCGCCCACCTCTCAGCTTCAGCTCCTCCTGGTGTTTGACTGGTCTTGAGTGCCTGGAAGTTGCACGGTTTAGGGTTTGTTCTCTGCACACGCCTTGCTGTTTCAAGCATCTCTTAAGCCGGATTGTCCTCTTGTCAGCTGCTTTTTTGCCTGGGTCTCTTCTGTTTATTCTTAGCTCTTAGCTCTAGTGCCATCTCCTCTGAGTGTGGCCATAGCACCTTGTGCATGCCTCAGTGATGGTCAAATAATGCCTCTTTCCCCTTCTGCCAGCCTGATCAGGCTATAAACAATTTAAGGACAGGGATCTTTCTGTTCATCTTATCTCCTGCACCAGCATAGTGCCTGATGCATAGGGGTTGCTTGGTAAATGCTTGTTGGGATGATCAGATGTGACTGTGCAGTTTTCTTGTCTTTCTTACCTCTGATTTACCAGCCTTCAATGATGAGAAGTCAGTGTGAGGTTGAGATTTTCTTTTGGAGCCTAAAATTGGTACATTTGTCATTGTACACTTAACCAAAAAAGAAAAAATCAACTTTGATGTTTTTGGAGGCTGCCTTTGAAGTTGAAAGGTTGACGTATGCATCGTGACATAAAGTAGTGGTCTTTTTACATGATTTTGCTTCAACCTTCCCAATAAAACAAATGAACTGTGTTCATGGGATTTCGACGTGCTGGTTTCTCTTTGACACTAAAATGAAATGAATGTGCAAAGGCACAAAAACAGTATGTATCCTCAATTGGATGAAAGCTCACCTTTATCACCCTCTGACCCTTTTATTTTCACAATACTAAAGAAATATTAAAAATGGTAGGGGCTGGTGAATTTTTAGAAAAGCTGTCCCTCTCTATCCCTTTGCCCCAGTGTAACCTTGACCTTCTCTTCCTCTCACCTCTGCAAACACTTCCCAGAACTGGCTTCCTTCTGCTTTCTGAAGCCCACAATTGACATCCACACAATGGAAAACCCTCTGCTGCGAGATCTTTTCTTGGAATCCAGTCTCCCGGGGTTTCTGTGGGCTTCATCTAATCATTGATCAGTGTCTCTGTGGGCCTGCTGCCATCAGAAATGGTCTCTGGGAACCTCGGTCTGCCTCTCCCCTCTCCCTCCAGACAAGTGGGCTTTGAGCAGAGGCACAGCCAGCTTCTGATGTGGGGAAGGTGGCCCTGGGGTGACGTGGCGGGCACGCCATTTGGTGGTGTGGAAGTAAACACAGAGAAAGCACCCCTCTTTGACTACATTCTCTTCACTGTGTTTCTTTCACACTGTGTCATCTTAGGGCCACGGTCTCTAGGCACCATGGCCACCTATTACCTAAAAATCGTTGAAAAGGTACCACTTTTGGAGAATGAGGTCAAGGGAAATCACTGTCCCCCTTACTCCTCTCTAGATTTGCTAAGGAGCTGGGAGATTGGGCTTTGTGTGTGCATTTGTGTGTATGTGAATGTGTGCATATGTGTTTGTGAGTGTGTGAGTGTGAGTGTGTTTATGTGGAAGTATGTGTGTGTTTGTGAGAGTGGGTGTTTGTGAATGTATTTATAAGTATATGTGTTTATGTGAATGTATGTGTGTGTGTATGTTTGTGTGTGTTGTGTGAGTAGCATGTGGATATGAGTGTGAGTGTGTGGCTGTGTGTGTTTGTGAGAGTGTGTATGTCTTCATGTTTGGAGATACAGTATCTTGAGAAGAAAGTCGCTCCCTCCACCTCCAGTTGTTTTCCTGACACAATGTTCTGTAGCGCTAGCACCCCATGACTTTAACTCCCTCGTGGTCTCCATCATCCCCCTCCATCATCCAAATAAGTCTACGGCCCATGTACAAACGCTTGCTTTTGACTTCCACCTCCAACTGTGTTTGCAGTTTCCAGGCTCCTCTCATAGAGATGCGCTAGAGCTGCCTCTGTTCTTGTGATGAGCTATTAATTACAGAGACCAGGAAGACAGGAAATATCCAGGTACAAGTCCTGGAAAGCCACTTGAAGGAGTGAGAAGACTTGCAATAGAAGGTAGGGTGTATGACTTGGAGAAAGTCTGTGGTCACAGGAGGTGATGGCTGTAATTTTTTGTAGCTGGCTTGTAGCCATACGCCTGAGTGGGAAGACGGTCCTTACAGGTAATGACCAGAGCAAGATTAACCTGCTAAATAGGAGGGAAGGTGTGTTTCCAACAGTGCTCCATAGCAATACCTTCCCTTTTATGTTCTTTTGCAATGTCACCTTGGCATTTGTCTAGTTATTCTACCCTTAAATCCGGGCTGACCTCTGAGCTATTTTGATGAAAAGAATGTGACAAAAGTGATACCAAGTAAATTTTGAGGCTGTGCTTTAAGAAGTCTGCATCTTGCACCTTCACCTCTTGGAGCCCAGCCTCTACTCTCTGAGAAGCTCCACTGCCACAGAAAGGCCCAAGTGGAGGAGAACTCCATTGACAGGTGCTCCACTAACAGCTCAAACCGAGCTTCCAGCTGACATCTAGAACCAACAACCAGCCATGTGAGTCCATCCTAATGCTCCAGCCCACCTGAATCTGCAGGACCGGAGCCACAGCCAACACCACCTGGAGCAGAAGAATCACCCAGGGGAGCCCAGTAAACCCACAAAATGAGGAGCTATGCTAAATGGTGCTTGTTCCTTGCAGATATTAATTTGGGGCTGGTTTGTATGCAGCAGCAGATAACCAATTTCCCGGGTGGAGTTCCAGCTGTGGAGTAAGCTGGGGGAAGAGCAGGCTTTCTTCGCAATTGCCAGAGAGTGAGCAAGAATTCAGTTATGCAGGAGGCAAAGGACAGGAGAAGGCACATTTCATTCATGTTTTTCTTTTTGGAGAAGCAGTCTTCACATTTTTAGCCTTCATATAATACAAAATTCTTACAGGAAAATATTACTGGTAGTCATTGTTGAGTACTGGCTGCTTATCTGTATCAAACATTCCTACAATGGACATTATTACCTCTGTAACAAGGTGAAATATTAAAAACAGTTACTGGGCCTCTCTGGCTTTTCTGTAAGTGGAAGGGTACCTTCAGGCATGCTCACCTCATGCTGTGAGGAAGGCACGGGAGGTTTTTTTCTGAGAGCATTAGCTTTTACTTAATTATTAGAAGGTTCTAATGAGGATCTCATTTGCCTGGTTTTCAACATTCAAATATTCTTTTATTTAGAATGAATAGATTTAAATTACATTTTGTCAGTTTGAAATGTGGAATCTTCCTTTTGAGTCAGTCTTAGTTACGTTGGATCATAGATTTAGGTGGGTTCGGAAAGGACTGCCCTCAGGCTGGCAGGGTGCAAGGTGCGAGACATTATCTTCTTACTTTAGGTCATTTACTAGCAATATCTTGTGTCAGTGAATGCCGGTACGTATGCTTCTCCTCTCTTCCTGGGAACATGCATAAACTCCTTTTCCAGCCACTGGTATGTGTTGGGCTCACGTGTCTGTATTCCTGCTAATGGGATGGCCCATGAAGACTTTCGTGTACTCCTATCCTCCATTCTCTTTTCCGGTGCCACCGTCCCTTGGATGAAGATGATATCACCAGCAGATGGAAGGGAGTCTTTGAATGTGGAGCACGCCAACCCCCGTCCCCCCCTCCAATAAACTACAATGGATGTGATTTGAGCATGAAATCTATCTTTGTTATGTTAAGCCCTGAGATTTTCTTGTTTTAGCTGTTAGCATTCCTTAAATAACATTTACAACTGTAAAGTACTTTACATTTACAGTATGTTTCCATAGACATTATCTCACTTGATACCCACAAAGCTCTGTGACCTAGGAAGGATGAGTATTGACCCTATTGTATAAAGGAGAAAACTGAAACACAGAGAGGGAGATTCTTCGTTCAAACTGTGTCCTCTGGTCAGTAAATGGCAGAACGTGGGCTTGCCTTTAACTTTAGTTCTTTTCGTCTTTCCCCTACCCCATTTCTCTAATTCAGGTCTGGTTTCCTATGTGAATTTTATTTTGACTCCAGTCTCTGGAGCTAAACATCACAGAGCAGGGTTTTACCTTCCTTTTTTCCAATAAAGTCAAATGAAAGCAATTGCTCTTGGTAAAGTAAGCTAAATTTGGCAATCATTTCTATGTACTCCCCAAGTAGGTCAAACAATCAAATGGATTGTTCATGCCAGCATCTCACAAAATGTGGTCTGGTAACCCTAATCCTGAGAGATGGCTAGTGTAAAAAGGGTTCCTGACAATTCCGGATACTATATCCATTTTGGAGATTAATAATACACATTAGCATGTAAAGGCTCTGAGAAGTCCTGTGGTTAAAGCATCTATTCTATACTGTGATACTTCTAAATATTCTGCTCTGTAGAACATAGTTGTGGTAACTCTGGTTTAGATATTTACTTCCCTAAATATAGGGAACGGGATTAAAAAATATTTTGCAATTTTCTTTTGTTCCTTGACGGCATTATGTTATCTGTTTCACCATTCTCTTTATTTTTCCTAATTATTCCTTAAGCAAATTATTTTCAACCCTATTTCTATGTCTTTCTCCTCCTCTTCCTCCCTTCTATTTTCTTCTCCTCCTATTCCTCTTTCTTCTTTTGCTTCTTCTGCTTTGCAATTTCTAAACAACAGGAATTTATTCCTCACAGCTCCAGAGGCTGGAGGTCTGAGGTCAGGGTGCCAGCACGGTTGGGTGAGGCCCTCTTCCAGTGTGCAGACTTCTTGTGTCCTCATACGATGGAAGAGGCTAGGGGGATCTTTCAGGTCTCTTTTATAAGGGCAGTAATCTCACGCATGAGGGCTCTGCTCTCAGGACCTAATCACTTCCCAAAGGCGCCACCTCCTAATACTATCACAGTGGCCCAGGGAAAGGAGGATTTCAACATACAAATTCTGGGGGCACACATTCAGACCATAGCAGCTTCCTACTCTGGTTGATCAGACAATGCTCCCGATAAAAAACACCTGAATTTCAGTAGCCCTTTGACAAAATGTATCCCATAATCCTTGGATACAAGACAGATAAACGTATGTTAAATAGATCATGGTAATCGAGAGACAGTGGCAGAGGTGGGGATGGCTGCCTTCAGCCCCATTGACAATTCAACAAGTTTAGCAGTGATTGGATGAGCACATTAACAACAAGTTGATTGGATTTATGAATGATGTGAAGACAAAGGATTGGATAAATATACTGGATGCCAGGACCGGGATCCTTCAAAATCTCAGACAAGGCTGAATTTAACAAGACATCATTTAACAGGGATAAATTTAGCGTTATGCTCTTAAATCCAGAAACTCAACTGTATAACTATAGTATCAGATGACATGACTGAGTAGAGCCAAATATGAAAAAATACTGGGGTTTCTAATTTGATCGTACATTCACTGTATAATCTTGTGGCTTTCATTTAAAAATGGCAAAGTAAGATATTTTAACCCTCAAAACCCACCCAAAACTTAAAAACAAAAAAACAAAGACAGAGAAAAAAATCTCTTTATTCAATGAAACTAAAGAAAAATGACACAACCCAAGTCACAAAGCAAGAGGCACACATGGCAAATGCTGTGGCTTTGCCGCTGAGATGTGGGAGCTTGCTGAGAGTAGACATGAGAATCCGTGGATTATCCTTGGATTAGGATCTAGGATTAATGTGCTATCAATCTGACAGATGTGGACACCCATGCTTCCGGGGCAAAGATAGGTAAGAGGAGAGGTTGCAAATCCTCTAGAAAGACCTCATTCCACCCACTGAAAGGTGGGGAAGGTATATTTGAAGGAGAAACCTTGTTAACATGCTATTTTTACCATCTCTCATGACGCAGTTTGCTGAGAGCAAGAATGCTAGAGGTGAAGAGTGAAAGGAGAAGTTAAGAGAGGAAATCAGTTATTGCCAGATCAGAACCCAAAGAGCTTATCCTTTAATGGTTTTACTGTGAATTTTACTGACCACTTTAAGCTCAAAACAGTGAAGAGGAAGGGCCTCAGGACAACAGAAATAATAGATTTGGTAAACTTTGTTGAAGACAAAGTTGAAGTTTACAATCAATTTGCTGAAGGCAACTGTGGTATTATTTACTTCCTCCTTTAATGGAATTATACATCCATGCTCTTCAATGGCTTCATGGTAGCAGAGTATATTTTCCATTTCTTGACATTGGGCTTGGTCACGTGACTTGCTTTGGCCAATGAGATGTTAGCAAACATGATGCAAACAAAGGCTTGAAATGTGCTTGTATAGTTTGGTTAGCTGTCTTGCGCTCCTGTGACAGCCATGAGAAGAGCATGCCCCAGGGAGCTACTTCCTCTTCACCTGACCCCAGAGTGAGAAGGAGAAGACATTAACCTTACAGGAAGGAAGGAGGGAAGCCCAGCTGAAGCAGAGCTTTCTCAGCCAAGTCACAAACTCATTAACGATTGTTTAGTAAGACACTGAGTTTCTGGATGGTTTGTTCAACATCTTTAATGCTATGATAGCTGAGTAATATACCATAAAATTGAGTGAGGACTTTGAACTTCCCAGTTTCTTCTTCTGTCTTCCACTAAACCAATTCTATGATATTCTCAAGCAGGTAGTGACTCTTTTCAAAACTAAGTAGAAGGATGGGAACTATGAAAATCTGCAAAAGAAAATGAGGAAAGCAGGGCCGGCTCCGTGGCCGAGTGGTTAAATTCGCGCTCTCCGCTGTGGCGGCCCAGGGTTCGGATCCTGGGTGCAGACATGGCACTGCTCATCAGGCCATGTTGAGATGGCGTCCCACATCCCACAACTAGAAGGACGTGTAACTAAGATATACAACTGTGTACAGGGGGGTTTGGGGAGATAAAGCAGAAAAAAAAAAAAGATTGGCAATAGTTGTTAGCCCAGGTGCCAATCCTTAAAAAAAAAAAGAAAATGAGGAGAGGAACACAAACAAAAGAAAAATGAAGAGTATTCATTCACATGAGGAATTATTCACAGAAAACTTGGGAAGATTTTAAATAGGTCTCCATAGTTCAAAGAAATGATATACAATATGATCTATTTAAAAAGAAAAGTTCTGAGAAGTGATAGAGAGATTGAAAGAAGAGACGATGGGCCATATCAATGGAAGGAGATAAAAAGAAAACTAGTAAATAAACAAAGAAAAACAGAAAAATGATGAGATGAATATCTCATTACGTGCCACATAAACTAGAATGGAATTGGCCAAAAAGTAGAGTAGCATTATGTATAGGCTTGAGAAAATGAACTACTAAGGAAGTAAATATAAAATTAATTACAGAGAAAATGATAGATGTACATTCAACAAAGGAACAAAGGAAATTCAATATATACATAATTAGCATTCCTTAAAGAGATAGAAAAAATGGTAAAGAAAACATATTTAAAGATATTATGAAAGAAAACTTTCCCTGACTAAAGGAAGACATAAACTAGGAAATCAAAGAGCACAGTATGTCCCAGGAAAAATCAATACAGAACGTTCCACACCAAAAAAATCATAATTAATTTACCACTATTGAAGGATAAAGAATCATATGAACCAGGTTTGAAAAACAAAAGATAAATATACAAAAGGCATCAAATGAGGGCTGACAAAATGACGTCTAATAGTTCTGCTAAGTCCTTGGTTTCCTTTTTGAGCTTTGAAGATTAAATTGCTATCTAATAAAATATAGGCCAATCTTAATCAAAATCCCCCTGGAAGTTGTAAGAACAATTTTTGTGTTTATTTGTAAAAATGAGTGTGGAAAAATAAGAAAGCATTTGAAAAAGAAGTGTATGAAGGAAAACTTGGCCTACCAGATATTAAAATATAAAGTTACTCAAAATAGTGAGATACTGGTGCCAAGAAAGGTGAAAAGAACTCCCACACAGAGAAGAAGTACTTGGAATTCCATGCCTGCTCTTAACCGCCTAAAGATAGCCTAGTCAGCCCTCAGGTTTTAGCTCAAAGGTCATCTGCTCCAGAAAGTCTCCCTTCTCTCCCTGTATTTTCATTCTACCTTGTACACACCTTTGTATTTGCTTTAGTCATCTGTCTAGGCTATAAGGTTTCTAAGGGAAGGAATGATGCTTTTTAACTTCTATCACCAATGCATACACTAGTTCAATGCCCGGTACATGGTAGATATCTAATATTTATTGAATGACTTAGAGAAGTAGCAGATGGGAGAAAATAATCTTGAATTATATAGACCTACTTAGAAGAGTAAGAGTGGAATTAATAACTTCAAAGCCCCAATTTACATGAATTTTGCAGTTATGTGACAGTTCCTGAAAGGAAAAAAAATGATCAAATAATGAGTTATTTATTAAGTTTGCTGGATTGTCTGTTGGAAACTCAGCACCATTTTCCCTATTCTGTGTTCTTTCCTAAATTGCAGGAGCTGAAAGCCTGGGAACTACTTGTCCCAGAATCATTGCACCCAAGTTCCAGGGTAGACTTCACCAAAGAGAGGTATGAGGTTTGGAAGGCAGAAGCCACACAGAAGCCACAAGTGCCCCTGTACAGAAGTGGGCAGGTCTCGGGCTTTGGTGGACGACAGATGTGAGGTTTGCCATTGGCCTGTAGATGTCCCCTGTGAATCACCCACTTCGGTGTTGAAGTCTGCTGATGGTTTTGGTGGCAGTGTCCTGCATCCTGCACTTCCTGATGTCAGTGGTTGAGCAAGCCTCTAATTCCCTGAATTAAGTCCCTTCCTGCTTGAAACACCCTGAGTGATTTCTTTTTACTGACAGAATACTGACTAATGTGTTACAGAATTAAATAGATTCCATGTCTTGGTACATGTTAATTTATGGAAGCCTTCAGTTTTTATGTTGATTATGGTGGATATTTGATGTTTTTTTGCTACCCAGCAGTCATTTCCCCTAATAGCAGCACTGACTTTCTTTCGGGGAATAAACATTCTTCCACCATGTGCAATTTTGTTTGGATGGTAAATTAGAACTCCCGTTCTTCTACTCTGGGAGCTGAAGGAATCTCGGGAGTTCCCTTCTTCCAGATTCTTCCTCCCACCCTCTGGTATGGATCTAGTGTGGCCATGTGACCTCAGCTTAGCAATCAGCAATCAGATTTTCTCTGTGGACTTTCAGTTTGAAGAGAACAACTGAAGGCCCGATACATTGTTGGAATGCATTTCGTACAGCAGGAGTGACCCTGTAAACCTGACGAGCCATTCTTTTTGCCAAACCCTTTAGAATTGCTTGATTCTTGTACATTTTTAGCTGTTATTCAGCCTTCTTTCAGATCCTGTGGGCTTTTCCATATCATCACACTAACACCCACTTTTGCTTGTTATCCAAAGATGGACTCTGTTGCTTGCAATCAAAGAACTCTGATACATGCATAATCTGGGAATAGCCTTAAATAGGCATTTAAATTTTGTTTCTAGAACTCTAAACATTCTAGAAAAATATATCTTTAAATTATTTTATCAGTGGGAAGGACAAAATATTGATAATCATATTCTTCCTTCCTATCCCATGCTTATAATATTGTTAAGTGTTAGCCAAGTTAGTGATACAAATTAGATTCAAACCAGTAATTTAAATTTAATAAAATGTATCACTGCTATTAGAAATGGCAAGTGATTTTGCAAAGTACAAGAGAATGTTTTTTATCTTCACAATTAGTGTTCTCACTCTTAGTGAGATACTGATCCTGATAATTAATGTCTGGTAATGTCACAGGTGAATTATGAAGGACTCATTTCACACACAGGGATAAATGAATAATCCCACTATAAACCCATTAAAAATGCACAGGCTGCAAAGGGTATTGGTTAATAAAATGCCCAATAAATAAATTAAGATACTGGCCATAAATTATTGTGTTCTGTCAACATCAAATTTGTTAACCACAGTATGGCAGAGCAGCCTTTTAGACTGAATTAGTGCTGTGGCTGAATTAATAGGAGGGAAGAGAGGGTGTGAGGGAGAACAGTGCTCCTAAATGAGGGAAGTGACCTCAGCGAGCCAGTTTGTGCAGTTAGGAAAAGTAAAGCGTATCAGTCAGCATGGGTTGGGTTATGCTGCTGTAACAAAACCTCCAAATCTCAATGACCTAAAACAACGGAGGGTTATTTCTCTCACATGCCACATGTCCATCGCCAGTTAGCAAGGTGCTCCTTGTCATGGTTATCTCATTTCTGGACCCAGGATGACAGGGCAATCATCTGGAGTATTGCCAGTTATCATATCAAAGGGAAAATCAAATCTTGGAAGAATGATGCCAGGAATGAAATGCACAACTCAGATGTGACGTGTCATTTCTGCTCAGAAGTTATTGGTCAGAGCTAGTCACTGACTTCACCCAACACAAGGGGGCAGGAAGTACAATCCTACTATGTACTCAGAAGTTAAGTAAAAGTATTTGATAAATAGATTAATGACTATGGTTTAATTTGAAAGAAAATGGCAGATGGCTTAATTTGAAATGACTTGAAAAATCTCCGGTTGGAATCTAAATGCTTCAGAAAGCTAATTCCTGGCAACAAGGAGCTTAACTTAGAACTGGTACTCAGTAGGTGAGCTATGAGAAGGCTCTTCTTACAAATTTTCCCTTTCTATGTCCTAATCATCGTTCATACCTCATCCTTTTCTACCAAAAATATCTTAACTCCTTTCCACTCAGAATCCTAAAAATGAAGTCCAATAACCTTAGGTGGAGGAACTCAGCATCTCTGTATTTTTGGGGATGGAAAGTAATGAGGGAACTGTTTAAAAGTTTCTTGTGAATATTAAACAGAAACTCAATAATGAATAATTTGTTCTCTGTTTCTTTAGATTTCTGGTCACCTAGGTGATATTTACATTTCTTTTTTCAACTTAGAGTGCTTTAGATCACTTGAGTAATACAGTGTTATTTCAAGTCTCTGGTTTTATTTTTACCGCTCATGCCTCCATTCCCCTTTAATTTTATTTATTTTTACCCCCAGGAAGGAAAATGTTGACAAACCCTGACACACTCTTCCGGTTCCTGGGCTATAGACGGTCTCCGGCAAAAAGCCACTTGAAAAGAGCTCTCGGCACCTTTCCTTGAGACTACAGCGACGGGAAGCTCTGCACGCGCAAAGAAAGCGTGCACGTTTCACTCTGGGTTCCCTGAGTGCGGGAGCTTCCAGCTTGCTGAGGGCGCCCTTAGAGCTCGCGACAGGCTCGGTGCTGCTGTCGCGGCCGGGCCGCGTCTGCGCCAAGACGCGTGGGATGCGGACCCCAAGGTCTGCGCGCGAAGAGAGGTGAGAGCACGGTCCGGACCAGGGAAATAAACAGAATAATTCATGACTCCCTGAGGGCGCTGGGCTTTTTTTCCAGGGGCAAATGAACAGGAACAGAATGTCTCTCCAGCCCTTGAGGGAAGAATGTATTGTGTAGCTAATTCTCATGGGCACAACTACTACTTTATTCAATGGGAAATTGTATTTTCTTTAAATTTAACATCTGTTTTATCACTTTTCTCCTCTTAGTCATTTCTTTTTCAACATTGCAGACCATTTAATCATATTCCAAGCATGGAAAAACACTTGCTGGCGATCAATGATTTGTATCCTCTCTGTCTTAATCAGCAGAGGGAAATTCATAATAAACTAACAGAGTCATTGGGACCTCGTTCCATCAGGTTCCTGGGTGTTCGGAGAGCGAAGATGCATTAGTGTGGAGTCAAAAGTGGGCTTTTCATATTTTGAAAATTGTTTCCTGTATATAGGCAAAACTTTGTATAGATTTGCTGAAAATTTCCAGCCTTATCCTTTGGAACAAAGGGTGTGAGCCAGTGCAGAATAATGGCCACGTTCGTGACAGCAACCAGTGACCCAGCTCCTGCTCAGTACCACATACTCTACGAATATGCTTTTCTTCTACTACTTTTGATTTTTGGTGAGGAATATTTAATTATTCCCAACTTACAGATGAGAAAACTGAGACTTAAATGCACTGGGTAACTTGCCCAAAGTCATGCAGCTAATAAATCCCTGATCTTTGAATTCTGGTCCGCGTGACTCTAAAGCAGCTTTCTTTCCTCTCTCCCTCTGTATTGCCCCGGAATCTCCATAAGATGGTTTGTGTGTGGACTCTAAGTTCCTGGAACCGGACAGAATAATTCAGCCAACACAGTTCAGTCTTTCTGTTCGTTAGTTATTATTTTAGACTTTCAGACACAATCACTGGGGAGTAACTGGATTTGGGTCCGAGGCAGGATTCTAACCCTTGCTCTGCCTGCCGTTGGTTGACTGGACGACCTGGAGCAAGGCAGTCATCCTTTCTGGAGGGGACCTCAGTGTTCTCACCCGAAAAATGGCACGAATGATCCTCATCCATCACCCTCACAAATGCAAACGAGGGAAAGTTCATGAAAACGTTTGAGAAGAACAAATTGCTACCTAACTGAGAGGTAGTAAATTTACAAACACTGGTTTGTTAAGGAAGATAAGCAGTGGCCAACTAGAAAATAACTAGAAATTTCAGAATGATCCTCTATCCTATGTTAATTCAAAGCCAACCAACCACCGACAAGCCAACAGACGAGAGCGACTCCCCACAGAGGAAAGTTCTTGAGTGGCTGCCTAGGTCTTATGATTCCAGCCCAGTCTGCACCACCATTTTCCACTACCCAGACCAATCGTAATCTTTCAGACCTCATCTTCCAACCAGTGTCAATCTTCCCTTTTGGCATCATCTGGTGTCTTAGGTCCTTTTGGACTCTGGGTTCTTTATAAGCACGTTATGCTGTGGCTACATCTAAATGGGTAAATATGAGCAATATTGTCCCTGACTTGCTATTTTTTTTTTCCTGAGGAAGTTTTGCCCTGAGCTAACATCTGTTGCCAATCTTCTTCTTCTTTTTTTTTGCTTGGAGAAGATTAGCCCTGAGCTAACACCTGTGCCAGTCTTGCTCTACTTTGTATGTGGGTTGCTGTCACAGCATGGCTGATGAATGGTGTAGGTCCATGCCCAGGATCCCAACCCACAAACCCGGGCCGCCAAAGTGGAGCACGCTGAACTTAGCCACTATGCCACGAGGCCGCCCCTCCTGACTTGTTATTTTTGCTGGTGGAATATGGAATCTTCTAGTGTCTTTTAAACTTCCTAAATAACAGTCATGTTTAGCCTTTTGTGTGGTGAATGAACTTCTCTTGGAGAACATATATCTCCCCCTTAACATGGCATGTGAGATCCTCTCTGAGCTGGCCATTCTGGAATCATCTGCCATTTCCCACTTCTCACTTTATACTGCAGAATCGCTGGACCACCTTCTGTTCTCTCTACCCACCATGCTGCTGCCAACCTCTGTGCCTTTGCTCAGGCCATTCCCCTTGCCTAGAGGCCCCTTCACCCCAGGCCCCTTTCTTCCCCTGGCTTACTCCAGGTTCCTCTTCCAGATTTAGTCTGAGCATAAGCCCCCCATATCTAGTACCATAGTACACGGAAATAATCTCTTTGTATCCCTTATCCTCCTAACTAAACTATATCTTCCCTCAAAGGTGATGATATTGTCTTCCTCATCCTGTGTCCTTCATTTCTACCACAGTACACAACATATAGTAAGTGCTGAAAATGTCTGTTAAGTGAGTTAAGTTCTTCATTTAATTTATATATTTAAATTAGAAAAACTTTTTTTTGACATTGGTTTTGGGTGCTCATATGTCCAGCCAGTGAAGAGATTTCTTCAAAGGCAGTTATTTTCAGTGATTTTTTCCCCTTCAGACTGCCCTTCCCCACGCACTTCCCTGCTAAAGACAAGATTGTTGTAACGATCTGGGAAGAGATGGAGGAACAGAATTTTGAAATTATATAATTAAAAAAAATCATATATCCGTAGAAACCTATCCAGGTCAAGTCTAAAATTAAGATTCCTTGAAACTGAGCAAATGAGATCTGGTCGTGACTTGAGTTTGTCTGTTATGGAACAGAGGATGGGGAGCACGCAGGCTCAGAGGACTCACTCAGTGTTCCCAGAGCAGATCCCCAGGGCTGTTTCTGCAGCCTGGAGCCTTCAGTCTATCTTTGTGTTACCAATTACAACTGTGTCTAAACTACACCCCTATGTCTGCATATCCTGTTTACTTCTAAATATGCCGGCATTCTCTTCTTCTTATACTTGGGTTCATAAACTCTCCTTTAGATTTCCTTGGGTTTAAGACCACATCTAGGTAGAAGAAACAAACGAAAATTATTATTTGCATAAGTGAGTCCGCAAACCTCATTTCAGCTGGCCTAAAACATCAGTCAAAAGGGAAGTGTTGGGTTGCAAGAAGGGCTGAAATGAAATGGCTAATTGCTTTCACTGCCCCATGTTCTCTGGGTCCCGAAAGGCGCGGCCTAAGTTGTCTGTGTTAGACGTTCCTCCCTCTTCTTGCTCTTTGATTTTTGCTTCTTGTTCTGTGCTAAAGCTGCCTGCCTCCTCTCTTCTCCAGAACCATATTTCACACTCGAATACACTTTCTTCTCTGCTTTAAAAATTTTTGGTAATCGGATGATGATTTTATAGTCCTGATTTATGTTTTAGAAGTTACTTTTCATAAATATCCCAAATGAGGTCTATTTGGCCCCTGCTGCAGACCAGATGCTGGTCAGATCTGGCAGAGAATTGATTTAATCCTGTACGTTTCATAATTGGTAGGAATCAGTTTTCCCTTTTATTCTAACATTACAGATTTGTAACAATATGTGCAACAGGCTTCATGCGTTCCCTCTTTGCTTTCATGTATGGTATGGCCTTCATAAACATTGTGTAGTTTCCTGCAAGAGCATCACATACATTAGGCTGCTAGGCTTTCATTTAGTTTTCTGTTTTTAGTAAACGAATTGAGTTAATAGGAGAGATTATTAAAAAAAGGAGGAGGGCATGGGGAAACAACAATGTATATTTTCCTGATTGAGTCTTTTTGTTCTTGGTATGCATCCGACTATCTTTCTTCCCATCTTTGACATTCTCTTTAAGATTCCATTCTGTTGGGAAGCTCATCATGAACCTTGTTAGGCATTTCAGAGGTCGTTCAGGAAAAACCAACTTGTGCCTAATTTTAAAGCAGATTTGGAAATGAGGGTGGAGACAGACTCTTCTTACGACAAATGTTACCCTGGGTGTTAGGCAGAGCCCTGAACTTGCAGAGGGAAGACCAGACTGAACCTTTGCTCTCCCTCGTGCTTCCTGCGTGAACTGGAACAAATATCTGAATGGCTTTGAGTCTCAGTTTTCTCATTGGTAAGATGAAAATCATAATTCTTAGCTCTGGGTTATTGTGAAGGTTAAAGTGAGACAACTCATACACATGGCAGTGCCTAACACAGTGCTTATTTCATGGACATCAAAAATACAGAGTCTTAGGACTAGAAAGCACTTTAGAGGTGGTTCAGACAAAAGCCTTCATTTCCAGCTGAGAAAATACAGGCCACAGAAGTGAAGGCCTTGCCTAAGGTTGATCATGCCCGTCAGTTAGGGTTGTTGTTAGTTCCGTGGAGTCGATTCTGACTCCTAATGACCCCGTGTACAGCAGCAGAACCCTGCCCAGTCTTTTGACACCATCCTCTCACCTTTCAGTGCTATATCAGACTATGCTCCATGGCTATTCATTGGGTTTTCATGTCCGTTTTCATAAGTGGGTGGCCAGGTTCCTCTTCCTCGTGTGTCTTAGTCTTGGAAGCTCTGCTGAAACCTGTCCACCACGGGTGACCAGCACCACTTGCATAGCTTTCAGCATCATGGCGACATTCGGTCTGCCACAGTATGACAGCTGACAGACAGTGTGGTTCCCTGACCAGGAAATGAACCTGGGCCTTGGTGGTGAGAGTGCGGATCTTGCCCAACAGACAACTAGGGCTGGCAATCAATTAGGGTACCTAGGTGCAAACAGCAGAATCATCATTAGATAGTTTGAATAGAAAGATAATTTTCTAAATAACATTAGGTGGCAGACAGAACCTCCAGAAGGGCCAGAGTTCAGACTCGAGGGTGTATGACCAGAAGCAATTCCCAAATTGCGCTTATGGAGAGCTCCACTGGAGGCCCAGTTGCTGCTGCCTCTGGGCATAGGCATTACAGCTCACCACACAGGACGCTAGTGCTGGGTCTGTCCTTCTGCCATCTCTGGGAGCTGCATGACTTTCTACCAAGCTCCATCCCGCTGCTGATATGGATTTCACATGGAGACTTCTTTCTCTCATCTCTCTTCTCAAATAAAATATACCTCGTTTGATCAAGGGTATCTAACAGTCCCAAGCCTGGGCCATGGGCCTGAGCCTAGCACCAAGGGAGGCCAGGAAAACCTGTTTCTGGCTTCTACCTTGGCAAAGTGGGCCTCCTAAGGCGGGAAATCCCCCAAATGGAAAGAGTGCCAGACAGCCCAAACGCACTGCCAGATCCAGAGCTGGGACCGGGGGACCATATGGTGCTACTTATGTTATTCCGAAATTGCTCCTCGTCAGTATAGGGCCAACCCTAGTTTTAAATGTGAGACTCAACTTCAGTACAAATATTAAACGTGTCAGGACTCTGCATTAGAGGAAAAACAACGAACTTAGCCTGATAGAAGCCTCAGCCAGTACGGCATTCCCATGAAGTGGTGGTAGAATGGCTTTGCACGGTCTGGACTCTTTCAGCTCACCACCATCCGCCCCGCACTCACATTATGCTCCTCTCATCATCCTTAGGAGCAGCTAAGTCCGCTTTATTGTTCTGGATTGGAAATATCTGGACTTACCTTTGAAGGAGGTCAGCTTTTCACTGATTTCTCAGGGGTTTTGTGACAGTGTTCCAAGCTTCGTGGACAATCCATAGACTTACTGTGCCCTGGTTCTTACTCTGTAGTTTGTTCACTTTTTTTTTTTCCTCCCTTCAAAAAGTACAAGAGATTGGGCTGTCCCCATGGCCGAGTGGTTAAGTTCGCGTGCTCCGCTGCAGGCGGCCCAGTGTTTCATTGGTTCGAATCCTGGGCGCGGACATGGCACTGCTCATCAAACCACGCTGAGGCAGCCTCCCACATGCCACAACTAGAAGGACCCACAACGAAGAATATACAACTATGTACCGGGGGGCTTTGGGGAGAAAAAGGAAAAAAAAATAAAAATAAAATTAAAAAAAAAAAGTACAAGAGCTGGATCTATCAAAACTGAAAACACTTTTCAGTCGCCTCAGAAAATAGTGAAGCTGCGATAGTGAATCTTCAGGACGGACTCTTGGTCTCAGCTTCTTCCCCAACAAAATCATTAATAGGATAATTTCCCCATGACTCAGTTTGCAACACATGTGCTGAAAGATTATTCTAAAAAGAAAAAGACTAATCAGAGTACTTGAAATCGCCTTGACTGTTCTGATTCCTGCTACAGTGCATTTCTTTCATCTGGTCGCCTTGGACATCATCTCTGAGAGGACACAGGGACTAAGTCCTCAGCTCACAGACCACCATCCTGCGGCATCCCCTCCTCTCCGGGCTGGCCTGTCTGCATGCAGGCAGCAGGAGGTGTACAACCCATCGTCTCCTCCCAGGTCTGGCTCTAGGAGAAAAACGCAGGAACCTTGACATTTTGTTGGGGTGGCTCGGCTCTTGGTTTCTCACCAAGGGGCTTGAAGCTCACAATTCTGAGAACTACGAGCTTCTGGGGAGACTTGAAGGAACACGCCTTCCCTGAAGAGAGTGCTACCGCACTTGTTTCAATGAAGTATTTCAGCTGGGCCACTTGCCAGAAAATTCCATGCCCAGTGGCAGAGTGGTGAGTGGCCTTGGCTGGGAGGTAGGGAGCTTTGGTTTAGGTCTAGCTCTGCCGTTCATTAACTCTCTGAAGTGGGGGCTGTTTTTATTTCTGGCCCTTAATTTCTTTGTTTATATTGACAATACTTAATATATGTCTGAAACTTTATATGAAAATTATTTGAAAACGATATCTTTTCTGATCCCTGTGGAAGTAGGTAGAATCAGTCTTATTCAATAGATGAAGAAACAAAGTCTCGAGTCTTGGCCAAGGTTACGTGATCATTAAGAGGCTAAGTCAAAAATCCGAAACCAGGTTGCCTGCTTTTTCCATTATTCCATTCATTCATTCAAAAATTCTTATTGAGCACCTACCGTGTATATGAGGCTCTGAGGACAACACCAAGGCGTAGCCCTCCCCATGAGGAGCTTACAGTCAGGAATCACACCAGGCTGCCTTTATAAAATGAGGAGGTGTATTAAATCAGAGTTTCACAAATTTGCCTGGTCATAAAAGTCTCATGGGGGACTTTTCAAAGCGCACAGATTCCAGGGCCCTGCCCCAGGCCTGCTGAATCAGACTCGCCAGGAGTTGTAGGCTGCATGTGAAACATAAATCACCCAGTGATTTTTATGACCAGATAAGTTTGCGAAACACTAGATGAGATGAGCCCAAGGTCTCTTCTTTTAGTGCAGCGTTTCTCGGCCCTGGAGTCCTTACAACTACCATTGCCTGGGCCCCATCTGTAGAGACTGGCATGTGTAATGGGTCATCCTAATTTGCATCTGGTGTTGAAGGCCGTTGTTTGTAGCCCATCATCCAAGGACTCAAGCCCATTTGGGGACAGTTGCTCCCTCTGAGATCAAAGGGAATGTTCCTACCCCAAATTACCACTGGTATGTGGATGTTGAGAGACATTGGTAGTGTTGTGGTTTCTCAAGTATACCTGATTCTTATTCTTTCATTCATTAAGAGAAGTTTCCGGCACACTAGGAACCAGCCTATAGATGCTTTTTGGACTCTTCCAGCTTGCAGTAATCACTTCTTAATTATATGTGATCAAGCTGTTTGATCGCAGGATTTTTAGATTGTGCCTGTCCAGCAAATCTTCGCAATAGTCGATCCTGAGAACCCTCTGTCTACTTCTGAATAGGTATTCCTGTAGTGGAGATGTGGCTATTACAAAAGGTGGTATTCTGCCTTTCCTTCTTTCAAATCCAGGAGGAGTCCACCAGGGAATGGGGAACTTAATATTTCACTTTAGTGTGTTTTGAGGGTAATTTGTAAACCCAATTCCATCAATAAAATTGCCTGCCCCAGTGACTGCTGCTCTCACCTGTTGACATCCGATCTGCATGTGACTCCCTGAGGTCATGGGGACCAACCTGCACCTGGCTCCATGGCCAGGTGCTCCTGGAAGTGGCCTTTCTTGCGGGTAACACATTTGCTCTGGAATGTTAATCGCTTTTCACAGGGCTCAACATTTGGCTCGCCTGGCCCCAGTCAGGTACCCGGAAATCACACTGCAGCCCCTCGAGGTGGGACAGGAAGCAGGTCAGGAGCTCTGAGATGCTCTTGGGCTGTTGTTGACATATGGCCACCGGATTGAGTGCCATTTCCTCCAGGTCCCCAAGGTTCTGTGGTCTCTCCTTCCCAGTCCTCTGGGAAAGGAAGAAAACTGCCCTCTGCCTCTCATCCACCTGTCCCTGTCCTCCTGGGTAGGTCACGCTGGATCTGACATGACTTGTCCCCTTTTCTCTCTCCAAGAACATTAAGTGCCATTAGGTTGTAAACTGTTAATGATAGTGGTAACCATCAGTCCCAAAAGATTTTAAAAGTCTTTTCTCCTTTAGCCTGGCAAGGAACTGAAGCAGTGACACTGAAAGCCCCAGGTAGACTTACATAACACAAATGCTTGTGGGTTGCTCAGTAAGTAGCCCAGCACATGCTTTTCTGTTTAAGTTAAAGGTTAGGGTGCTATAAACCTTGGAGCTTGTCGAGATTAAGCAGCATTGGGCAGAGTGATGTGCTGTGAGCGCCAGGCTCCAGTTACAGGAGCCAACCACATTTTAGTGAAATGAGATTGCCTAGCTGGAGTTTCCTTTGTGGGCTCCTAAGTGAAGGCTGCATGGCTGATGCTATGATTAAGATTTCATTTCCTGGTTGATGCTACCACAGTGATCACAGCACAAGGAGGGAAACTCGTATTCGCTGGCAGGGTTAAATAGTGAGTAGTTCTGAGTTTAATACAAAGATTAAAAAGAAAAAGAAACCACTGCCACCACCACTGCAAAAACTCACCCCAGCTCACTGATGAAGCTGTCCTTTGCATCCATGGTGGTGTCTTCCTGCCCTGTTTGAGACACCAGCTGTTCCCCGTCTGTTCATTCTTTAATTCACACATTTGTTGAATTGTAGCTGCTGGGGATGGAGTAGTGAACAAAACAGCAAAATCCTTGCTTTCATGGAGAAGGAAAAATAATTTCTAAAGAAGAAACAAATGTGTCAGATCGTGGTAAGCGCTATAAAGAAGACCAAAGTAAAGCAAGGGAGGTGTGCAGTGACGGGGAAGCCATCCTACAAAGGTCAGGGAGGGTTCTCTGCAGAGGTGACATCTAAGCAGAGGCCCGAAGGAAGGAAGGGAATGAACCTGTGGGCATCTGGGGGAAGAGCTTCCCAGGCAGAGGAGGTGGTAAGGTAAGAGGAGTTAAGGTGGGTGCTCCCTTGGCATATTGAGGAGCAGCAAGGAGGCCAGAGTAGCTGGCCTGGAGTGGCCAGAGGAGGGAGAGTGGAAGTGTGGTTAGAGAGGGGTAGAGTGTACCCTTGGGAGATTTTGAGCAGGTAGGCGACATGATCTTTTTTATGTTTGAAAGTGTTCCCTCTGCCTAGTGTGTAGGGTTGAGGGTGGAGCTGGATAAGAGGCTCTTGCAATAATCTAGGTGAGAGATGATGGCACCTTGGAGTCTGTGATTTGGTGGAGGTGGAAAAGAGTGTTTGGATTCTGGATATATTTCAAAGGTAGAGCTGACAGGGTTTGCTGATAAATTAGACGTGGGTGTGTGAGAAAGAAGGGAGGCAAGCATGTTGCTGGGTGTTGAGCCTAAGCATCTGACCAAATGTAAATGCCATTTACCGATGTGGGGAAGATGAAGAAGAGAAGTTAAGTTTGAGATGCTTAATAGACTTCCAAACAAAGATGGTGGGTAGGAAGTTGGAAAAAGGAGTCTGGAGTTCAAGGAGTGTTTGAGGCTGGAGGTATTGATTTGGAGGCTGTCAGCATAAAGAGGGATATTTCAAGTCATGGGACCAGAGAAGGTCACCCAGGCAGTGAGTGAGGGTAGAGAAGTCTGAGGCTTTTGCTGTGGGGCCTTCAGATATTTACAGGTTAAGGAGATGAGGAGGCACCAGTAGAGGGTCCTGAGAAAGGCTGCTGTGTGTGGTAGGAGAACCAAGAACAAAAGGTGTGTCAGAGCCAAGAGAAGATGTTCAAGGGGAGGAAGTGGTCCAATGTGTTTCTGGGAGTAAGAGAAACACTGATAAAGCCTCATTGGATTTGGCAATGTGGAAGTCAACATGAAGGTTACCTGACAAAAGCAGTTTCACTGTAGAAGAGAGGAGGGAGTCTTACTGAAGTGGCTTCAAGAGAGCATGAGAGGAAAGTAGAATGAGAAGAAGTGGATATGGTGAGTATGGACACCGCTTTTCAAGAAGTTTTGCTGTAAAGCAAAGGAGACACATTGGGGAGTAGATGAATGAGTTGTGAGGTCAAGGGAAAGTTTCCTTCAACAAATGTTGAGCCCCTACTGCTGGCCAATCACCAGTTCCCCCCTCGTGGTGCCCACAGAGGTTGCATGGCCAAGTAAGCCCATGGGCCCTGAAGATTCAGAGTGTTAGTGCTATGAAAGGGCTGTGCTAGCCACAAAGAGGTGAAACGGGGTCCATCCAAACAGGCCAAGGAAGGTTTCCAGAGGAGGTGATGTCTGAGCCAAGCCAAGACAGATGACTAGTCTTCAAAAAGGATCTAAGTCCTGTTGAGTGACCACATCCACTTCATTTAACCTTTTGGACACCATTAGGTAGTAAGTGAAAGCTCGTTTATCGGTCAGTGTTACCTTCCTCTTGCTCCATGCTGCCAAGGCTAAAGTTTACGCCTTGCCGAAAAAGTGGCCTCTGCGAGCCTCCCTAGCCCCTCCCCTTGTCCCTTCCACTTTATGCTTTTCGTTGACACTTTCTGATACAGCAAACCTGACCTCGTAGTAGTTCCACACGCCATCACTATTCCGTGAGGCCTCCATGTCTTTACACGACAGGGTCCTCTCTCCCTGAAATACTTACTTTTGCTTCTCCTCACCTGCTCATCCTCTTCCATCCACCTGGTGAACACAAGTGGAAACTCTTATCAAACTTTCTAGCAACTGACCTGAAGATATTCGCACATTATTACTACTATCGATTGATTCTATTTATTGAACACCCATAAGCATCAGTTATTCTGCCGAACACATTACCCTACAGTGCCTTTTGTAAGGGCCTTCTTCCAAATTCCTGCACTGCTAAGGCAGAGGAATGGATGAGTTGACTTTGTAGGGAGGCCAGGTCTGGAAACATTCCTTTTCTCTCTTCCCTCCCTTCCTTCCACTCTTCCCTTCCCACTCAGACCATGGGCCATTTGCACGGGGCCCATGAATCCAGGCTTCACTATGCACCACACCACTTGATCCCAAAATCTGTTCACCTGCCTTGCATCAGGTCTCCCTCCCCTCGGTGCCTCAGAGCCCTGGATGGTAGGTTGGAGCCCAAAGAGCCAAGCGTCTACCTGATATACTTACAATTAGGCAGATTGGTTGCAGCCAATGCAGGCCTGAGCAGAGCTCACACTAGGAAGTTGAAGGCAATGATCAGGAGAGACCAGATGGGAAAGCCAAGTCTAAAGGACAAGAAGCAGGACTGCAGTGGGAGGGGGAGCAGGTAGGGATGCAGCAACAATCCTGGATGCATTTTCCCAAACCCTGCTGGGGTGTTTGCCCCATTAGTGGTTCTGAAGGTGTGTGGGGTGGTTGAAAGAAAGGCACGTGATGAATCCATCCCCAGCAGAGTCCTACTAGCTCCTTATGGCTGAACTGTACCAGCTCTCCAAGGGCAGTCTTTTTAAAAGAGAGTACCTGAAGAGGAAAAAGGAAGGACTCACAGTGGTGGGGTTTCAGGCAGTGGGATAACAGCCTGGGAGAATGAAATTGGTAGGGTGACCTCCTTGAGAACCCCCAAATCAGACCAGATAGACATTTTTCAGTAGCAAATGAATGAGGAGAGCTGTAAGGATGAATATCTTAGTTGAGGTTACTGTGCTGACATTGCAGAAGGCCATGGAAAAGTGCCAGACTGAGAGCATGAGCTGGTCCTCCCCTATGCCCAGTATCAGGATGCACACATATCATGGCTTCCTGGCTTCCTCCACTGAAGTCCAGCTTAGGATTTGAGTAAAGCCGATTGCTTAGGCTCTAGGAGGCCTGGTCACTAACTTGTGATGTGACCTCTGGAAAATCACTCAAGTGGGGCTTAGTCCCCTCCTCCATTAGACGGAGATATGCCTGGCCCCCTGCCTCACAGGGAAGTGACCATCAAATGAAACATGTCAAATCACTTTATAAAATGTAGAGCCTTCCGTAACGTAAGGAATTACTCTTCTACTGAAGTATGAACTCTTTAAGGCAGGAATCCTGTCTTGTTCCTCCTTGTATTCCAAGCATTGTACGGTGCCTGGCTGTGGAGGCTCCCTTTGGTGGAGCGGACAGCTGGATGAATCCAAGGATTGCTGGCTGGCCGTCTGGGGCAGCCTCGGGCAGGGAATCCTGCCACACCTTGGCTGATTGACAACCGCTCACACTTTTTCCTCCCGTCACTGCGACAGTTCCATGTTTTACCCCATTTAAAACACCATTTTGGAAATCTGTTCCCTCCCAGAGACTACACTAAGGTAACTCTGCTTGTGTAACCTCCTTCCCTCAAAAGGCTCGTTATTTAAATTATTGCTCATTGTTAGTGGTCCTATTTCCCCGGGCAGCTCTGAGGTGCTAGGACGGTTTCAGGTTTCTCAAAGCACCTTGGGAAGGGTCACGCTAAGCCGGGTTGCTCCCATAAACCTGGCAGCAACAGGGAATGGTGGAAGGAGTTGGCCACCATCACATCAAGCAGGTGACAGAGGGTCAGATGCCCCGCTGTGAGCTCTGCCCTGGATAAAGCCTCTTTCTCGGCACTGCCTGCAAGAAAAAGCAAGCCAGAGCGAGCCTGGTTCTCGTCCTGTGATGTGCTGAGCCCCGACTGACAAGGCTGGACCAGCCTGGCTTCTTTCGGGTTACTGGATCAGGACTAAGAGGTCACACGCAAGGTGGGAAGGAGAGAAGCAGAGAAAATCTGTCTGTGGTTTTTTAAAAAAAAGAAAGAAAAGTTCCTGCTTTTCTTTCCTGTGTGAGAAAAACTATTTAAACTGGCACAAAATATATTTAAGAAACATATTCTTAGAGTTACTTAGAAAAATACTCTGTATATTCTGGCAGCAGCAAAATGTCTCCTTAATCGAATTCATATGGGGCCTTCAATGATCACGATGTTTGGAGAGGAGCCAGATAGTAAGTAATTTAAACATCACAGGAAATTAAATTTTAGAATTCAATTTTGCATAAAGTTTTCTGTAATGAAAATGTCACACATAAATTATGAAGTCTGATTATATTCTTTTTTGACTTTTTAATAAAATAATAGAAGTACTTGACAGTCAAGAACAAATGCATATTTTATGTGAATAGTATTGCGTTCAACCAACGTCCTCTGGAATAATGGAACAGATGTTAACACTGCTCTCTCAGCTATCAGGCGCTCTGTTAACAGCTCCAAACACAAGTGTTTATTAAGAAATGCTAACGGGGTTGTCTTTTAGGGTTATCTAATTGTAGGCTTAAAATGTGGATGGTTAATGTAATTAATTATACATGTAGAATTATATAGTTGGGCTATAATTTATTATATGTATGCATATATAAATTATATAATATTCTGCTGTAAATTAATTTAATATGGGCACAGGGAATGACTTCTTGAAAATATTAAATAGTTCATAATGTGGTTATAAATCAAAACTAATCTGAATTTCCACTTAATTTTGAATTTTGAGAAGGAGGATGTTTTAACTCGCTGTAGGGGACTTTGGGGGTGCTGATTGTGTTTTAGATTAAATCCACAGCCTGTAATTATTTTTAATAATATTCAACTAAAAAATGCCCCAAATAAAAAGCCTGAGCACTCTTAATTTGTTTAAGGCCAAGCAGCATTTTTCTTCAAAGGGTAAAAGATAACGAACATTTATTTTGAAAATTGACCTACTCCATCACAACTCCAGGGCCCTAAGCAGGTCTTTCTTTGGGCTCACAATGAACTCTTGCTGAATGCAGAGCTCATGACCCTGCTTTCTTTGGGGGGCAGGAAGTTTTGCCTATGGGTGTCCTGTTAAATATTTCTCTCTTTGAATCCTGTTATTACTTTATTTACATGCTTTGTATTGGGGGAGGGGTCTGTACATATTTTAAATTTTAAAAGAACACAACAAAGCTTTCTTAATAAGAGTCACACAGAAATGTGGGCTGTGCTGTTTGTCTGGGAGCTTGTGTTTTCTTTTGGAAAGTGGGCCACGCCAGCTCGCAGTGAAAGGAAGAGGAAAGTGATGCTCTCTATGACTTCCCAGGCAGTGTCTTCAGACATGGATGTCTTTTTGTTTTCATCTGCTTTGTTAGGAGAACAATGGCTAGGGTGACCAACTTGTCCCAGTTTGCCTGGGCCTCTCCAGTTTTACCACTGAAAGTCCCATGTCCTGGGAACCTTCTAAGTCCTGAGTAAACCAAGACAGTTGGGTCACTCTAACCATGACCCACAACAGGTTTCAAACCAACACTTTAAAAAGATGTAGGTACCAATGTGTATGCTGCCTCCACGAAGGGGTCATGACGAGACAGAAGGTGCCTGTGTGCATCGAGGCTGCGCTTCTGCTCCTTGACTGTCACCATGTGCCAGGGACTGGCCCTCACCTTTACAAGGCCCGTACTTAGGTTTTATAAGCTAGCCCAAGGTCGATCAGGCCCTAGTGGCAGGTGGAGGGAACCTCCTCAGTCACTGAAGGGAAGGGAGCTCCCGCTGTTTTGCACAAGAGCTTATGTGAGCAAGCATTGAGTTTTTGTTGAGATAAGTCACTGAGACTTGGGGATTGGTCTGTTGTGGCAACTTGTGCTAGGAGAGAAATTATTGTCTTGAAGTGGGGTGCCGCTATTAGAAAAACCTAAAATACCTGGCATTGCGTTAGTCATCAAGGGTGGGTTGTGCGGAAACTAATATTGGAAGCTGGAAAGATGATGGTCCCTGTTATGTTGTGGCAAAATATTGAGGTGAATTATTGTTTCTAATAACTAGGCAGGCAGATCACTTACCTAACGAACTTGCAGCACTATGAGCAGAGAGTGGAAACCAGGCCTTTAGTACTATGTGATGTTATTGGCCATGTTTGGCGAGGTGTTACAGGGAAGATATGAGCTAAAGAGAGAAGTCAGTTTATAAAGCAGAAAAGAAAAGGCACAGAGACAGTTCAAAATTCAGGGCCCAGAAATCTGGAAAAGTTGACTGTTCCTAGAACCCAAACAGTAAGAGATGGTCTTTAAAAGACTTTGAGGGGAAAAATGCCTCTCAGTGGGTTAATATGCCTCAAGACAAACATTGCTCAAGATGTGGGCTTCCTATTCATGCCTAGTAGCCTAATTGCGGCAGCTACCAGAAAGTTGAGAGGAGGCACGGAGAGGAGGAAGTGAAGAAATAAACAGATCTGGGAGCCACGTGCTGAAAAGTCCTTTGAATGTGTCTATTATCTAATGAAGTGAGAAACAGAGAGTTTTTAGGGAACTACATAACTGAAGCAACTGGGAAAAGACATCTGAACATTCAGAACTTAGCCCTGAGGCCTCTAATAGTCAATGAGTAGGGAGCAAGTTGCGAAAGCTGAGAAGCGCTCCGCGAGTCCCAGTTCCTCAAAGCTCACCTCAGATGTGGCTGAAGAATAAGGGAAAAGAATCTTTTAGAGGATGAGTCTAACAGCTGTGGAGATCAGTGAAAAAGGGAGCTCCTCTTGGAGAGCAGAATCACAGCCTAACCAAGGCGCCTCCCATTCCCAGAGCAGGAGGCCTTCCCAGTCTGCCCAGTGGGATTCCAGAATTGCCACAGCTCAGTGGCTGCTGTTTTTCCCCATCCTTCTCTCTCCAGGTGGAGGTATTTACACCTACCTTTGCGGGTGAGTGTGTACTCACAGTGAGCTGAAGGCAGCGCTGGATGGAACTATGCCTTGTCTCCCTCATGGAGAGTTCAGCGTATTTTGGGTGGGAAGAAGAAAACAAAGAACTATTCGATGATGAAAAGGGTGGATTGTGGCAGATTTAGTCAATGATGATCAAATGTTCCATGTGCTCACTTATATTTCCCGGCTCTCTGCAGGGAGACTGGGCACGTGATCAGCAGACTTCCTCTTCGTGGAAACGGCCTATTCCTGCAGGTGGCCATTCTCACTCTTCTCACACATATTCCTATTTGTTCAATTCTATTTCAGAGAATATTTCCTAACTTGCCTCTACATTCCAGTACATATTCTGCTTGGAACTTGCATCACTCCTGTTTGCTATCAATAGATACTACTTTGTCCTTCTTGTGATAATGCTGCCCAGCACTTAGGGACCAAAACTTGGCTTACATATATCCTACACTGGGCAGGCTTTTCCACAAATCTACATGTCCTGGAAACACACTCTTGGTTTTACGTCCTTGCCATTTTTGGAATCAACTAGAAATGCTAACTATGAATGTAAGAGATTTCGTTGCCTCCAGACAACTGTCTGTTCTAAGCCCTCACCATATTTATCAAGTGGAAAACTTCGTCTCAGTGAGCCTTGCAGAGGATGAGATTGGCTAGAATCACAAGTTTTCAGTTTTGAACTACTTCTCCAAAGTGTTACCCTAAGGATTTCAAGAATTTTATTTCTTGGCCTAGAACGAAGATGACTCATTCAATCAGAATCTTTTCTTGAGTAAAAAAAGTCACAGGAGGGACTATTGCTGATGTGATGGCCAAAAGGAAGACCCTTATCCAAGTAATTGCTTCCTGACCTCCAGGCCTGGAACTCTAATTCTGTTGACCTCTCTGGTTGTCAAGAATACCAGCAGCATTGCTAATGCGATTGGCTTTATCTTAAGATGTACATTCCTTTCCCTACACCGCCTTCCATAGACACCCATGTAAAGCTGTCTCTATTTATGGATCACAGCAGACGAGACTAGTGGTTTCTCTTCTTCTGATCTGCTAATTCCTATGAGCTACCATCTTCTTTGCCCATTTGCTAAGAGAAGCCATGTTTTGGGTCTCCAAGGCACAGAATTGGGAGGAGTGGCAGCCAGAACAGACCGGAGGAACAGTGCTGATGCCCTAAGATGAAGCCTGGTTTGAAGAGTTCAGGTCAGCAGTGTGACTGTGCTGTTTCTCACGTGATTTCAGCTGTTAGGGATTTCCTTACTGAGGTTATTGAGCATACCCCTAATGTCTTTACCTGCGGTGCTGCCCCCAGGTGATGAGAGTTATGGCTTTCTGTGGAGAGGGTGGGTGGTGGTGGGAAGGGGCAGCCTTTGGGCAAAGATAACAGATTCTGCAGACATGGGCTGTATCATTCTACACTTACTATGTAGATGTAGGAAAAAGTCATTACAGAAGATTTTCATCATCTGAGTTTTCATATCTAAATCTCCTTAGTTTTGAGTGAAAGTTATTGTATTATAAAACATTAATGAAGTGACCTCCTATAAAATTAGCCCCCACTCACCATTAGTGTCTCTCTCTGCTCATGTCATCAGCATCCTTGTCTGCTGGCTCCTGCTGGGTTTCTGAAGTGGCAAACATCTGACGATAAAATGCAAACACAAGAGAAATTGATTGCAGGGGGAAATGGGAAATTTTGCAAAAGTTTCAAGATTTCATGAAGTTGATAAAAGTGATATTGGAGAACTACTTCAGTCATGTGTAAAATCATTGACAAATGAGGATCTGTCAGGGTTAACAAAAAGTCACGAGGAATGGTTTCACAGTGGACATTCAAAAGAGAATCATTGAAATAGCGATTGTTTTCTTGGAAAAATTTCTGAAGCTCGTGGGTCTATTTATGAAAATGCCCTTTCCTAGAATCTGCTGGGCGTGTATAAAGTGAAGACTGCTGTCAGTTTGGTTGAAAAATTCATGTGAAATTCAAACAAACCAAGCAATACTTGATATATTCTTTGTTCCTTCTAAGAATTAGGAAGTTGTTGCAATTATGATCTATCCGTTGTTAAGCACAGTATAAAATTGTATTTTCAAAATTTTACTTTCACTTATTTTTCAGCTTAAAGTTTAATGGAAGATCTGTCCCTCACTACTTATTATGTCCCTATTTTAAGGGGACTTTACACCTTTTCAGGTACCAATTAACCTGAGAGAACGAGGGCCTCCTGTATTTGTAATAATGGCATAGGAATTATTTAATTTCATTTTCATTATAAACAATTCAAATAGAGAACAGGGAATAATGCAATACATAATGTATATAAACAGAGTGTTATATAGATATAAATTATATATGTTATATATATAAAACATTCCTGAGTTCAAAATATATGCTCTTTAAAAAAAATTTAATTATATTTACCAGATTGTATTTCCCCTTAGATTGTCCCCTTTCAGGGTTTCTTGCCCTTGGGTTTACTGTCAGAGATTAGCAATGGCTCAGTGTTTAAATAATCCACTGTTTACTTAGTCACTTACTTGGAGCTGCTTCCTTGAATTTGTCTGCTCTGATTCTTTCTTATTTCTCAGGAATGGACCCCTGTTCCCTTGGTCCTGAATGTTGGAGAAAACCCCCTGTGCTGGTTCTCTCAAAGGTGAGGCAGCGGAAGACTCAAGTTAAAAACCAAAACCCTCCATACTGGGTCTGGGAAAATCAGTTAATTGGGTGAAGCCTTAGTTTCATAATCTTGAAAATGAGGTTAACACCATCCTTTTATCTCCATTACATGGTCGTTGTGAGACGCACACGGGACAATGTCCGTATTTGGGAAAACAATTTATACAGTGTAAATGGAACTAAGATTGACGGAAGCTCTATTAGGAACGGTGTTCTGGGCTGAGCGTATTTACAGACCTTATCTCTGGCGGTCAAGTGCAGGGTTTGAATATCATTATTATTATGCAGCGTGACTGTCCTCACAGTCTTTGATTGTTGTGAAGTGAATTCCCTGACCTAGTTCTTTGACCCTCACAGGGGAGACCTCCAATCCCATTATGTCTTCCCGAGTTGTTTCTAATAGACTTACTCAGTGTAACCCGGTGACCTTTGGGCACAGCTTGCCCAAAGGGAAGACCACCCAGTAATTGAGACTCCGGATTGTGGAGCCTTCTCTGAGCTCCCCCTCTCACCACACCCCGACTTGCAGCAAATTAAAAAGATCTGTCAATTCCACCTTTGTATTACCTCTTGAATCCACTTCTACCCTTTCGCTCCTTAGTTAGTGGCCTATGCCAGGTGATGTGAGTTCTCACCTAGACACCCCTGGTGAGTGTCTCCAGCTGGCCTCCTCAGTGGCTGTGAGGCCCATGCCACTGGGGTGAGTACTGGTGCTCCCGCACCCAACAGGCAGCTGGAGAAGCAGCAGGGCTCAAGTAAGAATTCTTCTGGGGCCCGGGTCTCAGCATCCACTTTGACTTTGATTGACTTCCTCTTCCTTAGCCCTATTGTTTGTGCCCAGGGGGGTGACTGTGTGTCATGGGTTGGGGGGCTTTAGTTTCCCCGTAATTTCCATCAGAACCCACTGGACCCACTCCCAAAGATACAGTCCAAGTTTTCCATGTGAAGACAGTTTTAAGCCCTGACACCCCTTCCAGTGAGACTGCCGTTCCTGAGCCCCCTCTAATGGAGGGGTTCCAGAGCCATGTACCCCGTCCTGCAGCGGACCTTGCCGGCATATTCAAGGCCTGATTTCACCTACTTTGCTTGCTGGATCCAGCTTTGCATCTGGTGTTTCCTCCCCTGACTGCCTGTTCCTAGGTCTGGTTCTCAGTCATCTTTAGACCCCCAGCTTCTCCCAGGCCAGTTATCCACGGCCTGCCCCAAGCTGCAGACCTCCCTGATTCACCGTCCAAGGAAGGGAAAGGGGTTTTCCATGGAACTGATCATAAAAAGTTCAAGAACAGTGGGTTTCAAACTGCTTTGACTATTTAACATTAAGACCAATTAAACACACACATATATGTACACATATATAATTACTGAAACTCATGTTCACAAAAACAATCCGTAGCATTTGCACATGTGATGCACTGCGACATTTTCTATTCTATTCCATTTCCTTTTTCAAGCGGTCACTGCTCCTGCCCCATCAGCTTCTCCTGATTGACTGAAGGAGCTCAAGTTCCTGTTGAAAATGCTGTCCTAAGGCGAGCTCGTGGGAACGGTGGGAATGAACTGATTTATGAAAGTAACAAGGGTTGTATCAGAATTTTCAGTTGTTTGTGAGTTCCCCTCTTCTTTTATCTAATATGGGTGAGCTGGGATGGAGAATCCCAGTATTTCTCTTTTGAATTCATGTGTCTAAGGTAAAACAGTTTTAAGGAGTGCTTGTTTTCAATCAAAGAATTCAGAGCACATGCATCAGGTATGTGTCTCTGGTATCTGTAATCAGGGATTAAGAGATGCAGCGTAATTGCTGTGGGGACTTCTGCTATCTCCATGAGCCTTTCTCCGGGAACTGTCAATTTTATTGTTGGGGAATTTAATATGGGAGTGCGAATTGCTCTCAGGGCCCTCCACTCTAAGTTAGATTTGGAAGAAGCAAGAAAGCTTTGCTCTCAGCCTGGGAGGGGCTCTTCGTGGACGTCTGACAGTGAGAGCTGATGGAGGTGAGGATTCAGGAGGAGAGCTCTACTTACAAAGAACCTTGTGTCCCAGGGGTCCTCAAAACAGTATGCTGTGGAATTGCCCAGAGAGATTTTATATTGATTTATTTTTTAACTTCTTATTATGTAGACTTTCAAACATATCTGAAAGCAGAAAGAAAAACACAATGAACCCCCATGTATACATCACTCGACTTCAATTGTCATCAACTCATGGCCGATCTTGTTTCTTCAATACCTTACCCACTGCCTCATTATTTTGAAGTAGATCTCAGACATAATAGCATTTCTTCTATAAATATTTCATTTTGTATTTCTAAAAGATGAAGACTTCACTTTTTAAACAAAACCACGGTACTGTCACCACACAGGAAGCTTTTGGAAAATTCCAAATGCCTGGACCCCAGACCAATTATATCAGAATATCTGGGGGCAGGACCCAGAGATTGGTTGTTTCACAAAGCTCCCAGGTGATTCTAATGTTGTCATCATACTTGGTTTGGGGACAGAAATTGAATGGTCAGGGCTAAAGACTCTTATGGAGGATGGTCGTAAATAGGGAACAACGACAGCAGAAGCCTCTGTTGGGGCGAGGGCCATGTTTGCTCATCTCTCTGACCATTCTCACCCTCAGCAAACCATTCCTCTTCAGTCCTCACCTCTCTGTAGGTTACTCCCAACGGCAGCATCTCCTCGTCCTAACCCACCTTCGAACTCCAATCTCAGATATCGCTCTTGCGTAGGATGTTTCCATTAGTGTGTCCTACCATTGCCTAAACCTTAAAATGCCTAAAATAGACTTTTCCCTCTGTCTCCGAAACCAGCTGCCTCTCTGGATGGCTCTGTTTCTGTCATCAGGATGGTTATCTTTTCGGTTTTCCCTTGTCATTCGTATGCCAACGAAAGCTGAAATCTGTCGGTTTTTCACAGTTGATGCAGCTCACATCCATCCCATTCTTTGTTCACACGCTTCCCACTCTCCTTCAGTCTGCTGTCCTTTCAGGCTATACTATTGCAATAACTTTCTAATGAGTTCCTTCTCCGCTTTTCTCTCCTGCTTCTAACCTACTCCATATTCTGAAGTTGTACATATCTTCTCAAAACACAGTTATAACAATTCATTCACCAGTTAGGTAAACCCTAAATGAATCTCCATTATTTATGGGGCATTTAAAATTCACCAGGCATTTAAAATTCTCATATTTCATTATCTCTCACAAGACCGTGCACTTTAGCCAGGTTGTATTCTGTTCTTGAACCTGCCATATGCATTCCCACCTCCTCACCGTCACCCATGCCATTTCCTTTTCCCTTTCTTCTCTATCCTATCCTGTTCTACCCTAACAGACCTCAAGTTCTCCTTCCTTCAGAAATCCCTTTACAATGGACAATGACATCTTCGTCTCTTGGTCTCTTATCACACTTATCAGAGGCAAATTTTTATTGTTCACTGTCATTTCATATATACAAATATATATATATGTATATGTATGTGTATTTTACCCAATTTCTGCCCTAAAAGAGCAGAAACCTTATTTTATATTTCTATGTTTCTATCACATTAGCCAGCATCATATTTTGTATATTGTCAATGATATAATAAATTCTCAACACGTATTGATTGGTTGATTGATTTTGAATTTACTCTCATTAGCAGAGGAAGGGTATCGCAGACTAATATATAAGAATACATCGCATGGCACCTCCAGTAGTAGCTTGTTGATTTTCCTTTTGTTGTTCTCCGTTGAGGATGATCCCTCCAAACTGACAGTTGTTTGCAATCTGCTATGGATGCCACAGGGCAGAGCTGAAGAACAGCCTCCTGTAAATGAAGCACAAAGTGCCTTCTCTCAAATCCAGCAGCAGCACCAGAGGCTAAAACTTCACCTCAGTTCTGCAAGCAGGACCTTGGGCAGGACTCTTCCATGACCCTGGGAGCCAAGGGGTTGGGACTAGACCACATGCTCTCTAATTTTTTTCCAACTAGAATATTTTAAGAGTTGATGCCACTTTCTGCTCCTTGGTGCACTGTGGCAAATCAGAACTTGAGTCTGGATAAAGATTAATAGCAGCACCATTCATGAAGGACTTAGGTTTTAAAGTCAGTAGATAAGGCAACGATTGTGTATGGTCAAAACTCCACCCCGCAAATCTCTCAGGTAGGATTTCCGTTTGCTTATACATCAATGAAGAAAGGAGACAGGCTCACATTTAGGAGACAAAAAAAAAAATAACTTTAAGCAATGGAGGTCCATTCAGTATGAGGAGAAGCTCACACAATGAGGCGCTCACGAGGCCTGAGACCAGCTTGGGGAATAGCAGATCCAAGGCCCTCATCTATCCTCCATGTGTGGTGAATGAATTGGCAGTTGGAATGGCCTTCACAATAGAATGTTCTCTCTCTTTCTGGTGTGTGCCTGAATTTGCTCAAGTTCAGTGACCATGTATGTAATATTAGGAGCAGAGCTACCACTTACAGACCAGACCATGCTTCTGAAAGAATTAGGGGAGGAGCCTAAAATGCCTTAGAGACAAGATTCTCTGTCTTCTTAAAAATTTTATGCTAAGGGAGTACCCCCAACCCCCTTCTTCTGCTCCTACGTTTCTTTTGGAAAGCAGCCAATCCTCTCTCTGATCCCTTCCCAAGGCCAAAGAAATGCCAGTTCAGCGTTGAGAATCATCAGGAAGTGATTGAGAGGCTGGCAAAATCCCAGATCTCATATTTAGGACGGCAGAGTGTGAGGGAGGTCTCTTTATTTCTCAGAGAGAGGTGTCAAGACGGCGTACCCCTCAAAGAGCAGACGCTGAAAAGGAACGGACATGTAGTGCTGGCTGTAGCTCCCGGACTGGTTTAATTTGGTTGTCATTGCTCACTTTTTGATCCAGGAGACTCATTCCTGAACACGTCCTCTGAACTTCTTAAGACAAGAGAATCCTAACAATTTCCAGCTTTCACCACCATTCTCACATTCCAAACTAACGAATCTGAGTATGAGGAGAAGGTATAATTGTAAAGAAAAAAAATCAAAAGACTTTAGACTAATTAAAATGTTTCCTTTTTATGAAAGAGTGAAGAAAATTGAAGAATATGCTTGGCCTCTCAGTTTTATTTGGGATTTAATGAAGTCAATATAAGCCCAGATAAAATTGGAAACTAAAATTACTTAGATTCTGGAGTTTGTTTAAAAATAGGAATCATGGAAAATCTAGGATACTGGGGTGTGCCATATAGTCATCCCTTCCCTCTTGAGGAATCTTCTAGAATCCAAAGTTGTATTCTAGAACTTCTCCCACACAGGTTGGTCCTTGGGTGAGTAGGGAAGGGAGTCCACCCTAGCACAAATATTACACATGTGTAATCTGATGGTTAGTGTATTTCGTCTTCTCTATGATGCCTTCCCACCTCTGCCATTATTCTAGGCATCTCTACCTCCATCCCACATTCCCTTCCAGCTCTTCCCTCACAGTTAACTAATCTCTCCAAAATATTAATTAGCCAAGAATAGCTTAAGGTATTTTCTCTCCCATACAATGATTCAAACTTCAAAGGATTAACCCTCCAATAGAGAATTTTCACATGTTAGGGGAGACAGGGAAAATTGACCATCCTTTTCTCACATAAAGGCTAATATTAGGCACCTCAGTTTCCTTGCTCTTGCTCATAAGTGATTGCTATAAAAGTGCCTTCTTGCTAGAACAACAAATATCTTGAGGGCAAGGATAGTGCTCACCAGTTTATCCCTAGGACTCAGCATGGTTCATGACACATAACATGTGCTCAAAGAAGGAAGTCGAGGAAAGGTGGAGCTATCAGGCCATCTGAACTCATCTAATACTCCCTCATTACAGTACAGCAGGTGAGAAGACCGAAGGCTAGAACAGGTAAGGGGAACTGACATTTCTCAGCACCCACCATGTGCACCATTCCAGGCACATATTTCTTTGCTATATCATTTCATACTCCTAATAAGCTTTTATGGTTAAAATTTTTATCTTCAGTACAGATCAGGAGACAAAGCCTCATGGAGGATAAGTAACTTACCCAAAGTCACACAGCTGGCAAGTGACAGAGCTGGGATTTGAACCGTGACCTCTCTAATTCTAAAGCACATGATCACCTGGTCTCATCCAACTGTCTCCCGGGAAAATGCTTTGATGCAAGTAACTATTCAGGCCCAAGATTGTAGGGCTCATTAGAGACAGAGCCAGTACCACCGTTAAACCTGACCTCACCTGACTCCAGTCCAGTCTGGGGACACTGATTAGTTGTTAATGAAATAACCCTTTAGGATTTCATACCTATCATCTTCATTGTGCTAGTCCATTTCCAACACTGGTCCAGTCAGTAGCAGTACATCAGTACAATAGCTACCAAAGGAGGCCTATTCCATGCCGCTCTCATCTGCTGCCATGAGAATGGGCCCACATTTCTGATCACCTGAGGTTTTCTTCTACTCGGGGTCTTCCCCATTGACTAGCAGGTCTTCGCTCATTCTTTGGCCTCTTCTGCTGAGTTAGCGGCTGTTCTGGAAGAATGACTTTGCTGTTAAAGAGCCTTTTCAAAATCCTTGATAAGTGGAGAGTGGTCTCCAAAAGATTATAGTCATTTTGGTGGGGTTTTTTGGTATGTTTTCCGTATAAATTTGGCCTGGCTTCTTGAGGGGTTAACAATCTGATCGTGTTACCATTCAGCTTAGTGGTTACTGCTGGGTCCCCACAGCCCACAGAATAAAGGCCAAGGCCTTAACAGGACACAGGTCTCGCATGGGTCCCACCTGCCTCCCTGGCTGTATTCCTCTCTGCTCTCTGCCATGTATGCCTTGCTTCATCCATAAGAACTTCCTAAATTTCCATGTCCTTCCTTGACTATATGTACAGCGTTACTCCTCCTCCGATGGGCAAATTTCAGCTCATTTTTTAAACCTAGCTCAAATTCATCATTTTGTAATGCCTGTCTCCACTCTTGCTGGGCAGCACTTCTGACCTCTGGACTCTCTGTAGAGTGCTTTGCACCAATCTCTCTGACAAGGAACGTAGCGGCTACCATGCCTAGGAGCATCTATTTTGCATTCAAATCCTGGCTCTGCCTCTTTTTAGCTGTATGACCTTGACGAGTGACTTAACTTCTTCAGCCTCAGTTTCATTGTTTAAAAAGCAGAGATAATAATAGTACTAGCTCATGGAATCCTTGTGAGGATTATGTTGATGATACACTAAGATGGCCAGCAGAATACCTGGCACACATAGGTGCTCACCTGGTAACATAGCTGTTTTTCTTTTTACCTGCTTGTGTCCTCTACTAGACAATGAGCTCCCAGAGGCCAAGGAGTTGAGTCTTATTCTTCTTTGGGTCTCCCGTGGTACATTATAGGAAGGCCGGCTATATGAGTGAGTAGTGCAGTTGACTGGGACTCTTTCTCAGAAAGGTCTCGTGCTTGGGGTTTAATGCTCTACAGTCATTGTTTTGAAATTCTTAATAATTTTATCTTTGAATTTGTATTTGTCTTTGGTGGTGTGTAAGTGAAGGGTGATGGGACAATGGAGTATGTGTCAGGGGGCTTGGAGCCTGGGCTCACGTCACCTCCGCACCTCTCCAGGATGGGTTCTCAATGCCATCCTCTGGTGCCTCGCCTCACCAGCCTCACCTTCCTTGCCTGCCCCGAGACTACTGCTGCCCTCTGCTGGGGGATGATGACAGGTCACATTGCTGAGATGGGATGCTCACATTGCATTGTCACTCTGAGCACCCAGCAGAGGCCTGGGCATGGGTGTGGGGAGAGCTCGAGTTGGGTGTGTGTCCCATGGCATCTCAGTGGATCAAGGTAGTGGCCATCCCTTCCCCAGGCTGGCAGCTCCACAGTGCATTGGGCAGGCATCCCAGGAGAGGCCTCCAGGTCCTACTATCCATCCGTTACTAGTGCACCCAGAGCAAAGGTTGCAATCCCTTGAGGCGGGTGCCCATCCACTGTTGACTGGGGTGGCTGGCATGTGGGAAGGGGAGATTGACTTCATCGTCCGGAGCGAAGCCCCACAGTTTTATTTTGCACTGGACCCACAAATTTTGTGGCCAGCCCTCCCTGTAGATGCTCAACAAAAATGCTTATTGAAGGGACTGCAAGTTGAAGAGGCCAGATGGGGTAGAGTGAAGATGGAAGAAGTGTGTGTGAAGTCTCAGCTCTTCACCCCAATCACGGGCCTGGGAGGACAGACGGCAGGCCGTTAGTCAGCTGGCAGCTGGAGAGGAACACGCCGTTTCATAGCCGAACCTAGAATGACATGTGCTTTTCCACAGTCAAATCCATAGTTCACTTTCCTCTTCTTAATTCAGTTTTAGTCAGTTTTTCCCTCCTCTCAGATCTATTCCAAGATCCAGAAAATATCTTCTGTTTTTCTTTTGCCAGGAGGAAACAAAGATCTACATTTGGGAGATGGCAAGATAGTGATAAAATCTCATTAGAAAGAGTTCCTTATCGTGCATATGATAACTATGCTCAGACATGTTAAGTGCTTTCTCTGTAGCAGTCACTGTTCATAATGAAAAAGCAGCGGGTGATAAATTCTCGGCAGCTTTCAACACAGTCTTTGCAGAGAACTTCTCACGGTGAGAGGAGAGAGGGGTCTGGCCGAGCATTCCACGGATCCTTCACTCTGCCACGGCAGCTATCTCTTGGTTGTCTTCCACCTTCCCCGAACACCCATAAATATCCCAATCCCTAATTACTGTGCCAGCAAAGTTCACTTTGGCCGCTATAATTCCTTCCCATATGTTACATGACTTGAAAAAAAAGAGAATTGAGGCAAACTTGGCTGTATAATAGCAACAAATATTTATTGAGACCTACAGACTTCTCTTCATTTGCTCATTCAGTTCTGGAAGGAGAGAGAGATGGAGGGAAGGGAGGGGGACCAGACGTCAGTTTGATATCATCTCCAGTGCATACAGACTGAGAATATGATTTATAGCAAAACACTAATTAAAACGAAATCATTGAAAAATATTTGGAAGCCCAGTGGAATTCTTCATCACAGAGTGTGATCTATAGCAGACAATGAGAAGCGTACATCAAGTGGTCTAACTTGCGTGTTAGGGAAAGGCAGGAAAAAAAGGCAAATCTAGACCTTGGCAGAGGCTGCTTTGCAAGATCCTGCAGTTGCACACCCAGCAGCCCTCTCAGTAACGCTGAGGAAGCCTGCGGCTCCAGCTCCGATTCTCCAGCAGGTCGTTTTCAACCTTCTTCCTGGTCTCCGCCAGCCCGAGGCCACTGGCTCCTCTTCAGCCCTCCATCCGCTTTTCTTCCTCTCCCCTACCCTTGTTCCCCAATTCCTCGTCCTCCTCCTTTCCTCTTTTAAAACCAGGGACAATGTGTGAAATGCTAAATGTGCCATGTACCTCCAGGCACAGAGGCATTTCATGTGCTGCATGTTTTTACATTCATTTATCAAAACACAAACAGGAAAACTGCAATGCCTATAAAAGTGTATATTCTGTCATTAAAAAACAAAGAAAAGCGCCCGGTGAAAATCCACAAACAAACCTGGTCGGCATTCAAACTGCTTTGAAAATAAAGTGGGATTTGTTTGCACGGCTTTAAATTGGTAAATGATTTGAATTTCCCCACCCCTAGGTGAATGATTCAGACGGCCTTGACCCCAGTCTGACTGCAGGGATTAATGTGGGATAATGATTGCTGAGGCTATCATTGCAGCCGGCATCATTAATTATCCTTATTGATTGTAGCTTTCAAAGATAAAGCATTATGCTGACTGGAAAATACCCTCTTCCTGCAAGGTCAAGGCTAAAATAGGGAAGCTAAATAATTGCATTAACAAACAAAGAAATAAAAATAACCTCTCAGAGCATTGTGTAATTAAGATCCAATTACAACGTTTGTTCTTGTTTACAAAATGACAGAGTTCTTCTTGTCAAGTCATTTTCCCGAAAATTGCTTCAGTACATGATAATTGCATTATAGCAGGTGACCAGGAAGGAGCATTAAAAGGGGGATCAGTTTCCTTGGATTGCTGCCATGGCTCTTGCTGTCTGACTCACCTACGAGAAAGCGTGGGAGCCCCTCGGGACTTGTCTAAAAATACTAATGATATGTTAAATGAAGGGGGTTAGGCGGAGGAAGTAATAATTGGGCCTCAAATCCTATTATATTTCTTCTGCATAGTGTAATGGAGCTTAGAGATATCCCAAGGATGTTATCGCCCTGGCCGTCTTTCTCTCCCCCCTTCTCCGGCCACAGCATTTTCACGGCTGTGAACATCTTGGCCCTGAAGCCCTATTTGCTTGTAAATTTCTCGGTTGAAAGGGATCAGTATTACAGCTTCCCTGCTATTGATCAGATTTTGGACTCCAAAAAAAGGAGGCTTTTAAGTGTAAAACCCAAAGCTCCCTGTGATTTTCTATGTGGAAATGCTCCAGACGAGAGCCCGGGTTTTTCTTCTGCTGAGGGTCTTCTGCTACGTGTTGCGAAGCGGCACATATCAGGGTCTGATTAGAAAAAGGGTGGGCTTGGGGACTGCGAGCTGGTGTTGGGAGCTGGGCATGGGGCTTATGACCAACGCCAGGTACTTGCTCTTTTGGGGGCTGAGTTCTTCCATCTGAGAAGGTGGGCATCATTATTACAATTGTGCCTTCGTCCGGCTGAATTGAAAACTAAGGATGTACGACAACAACAAAAATCCTCTGTGTAAATTGTTTCTTCTGTTGTGGGATCATTGAGTAGAAGATATTGTCAACACAGAGCTTGATGCTTAATAATTCCTGCGTTTTATTAAGAAAAGAAGAGAATTGCCATTCTTTACTCTCATTTAATAGGTTGGGCACAGTGCTGGACATTTGAATTATTTTGTTTAATCCTCACAACCGCTGTGATTATTTTTAATAATATTTTAATTATTTAAATATTTGTTTATTATTATTTAAATATTTATCAAATTATTAAATATTATTTTAAATATTTATGTATTATTTTAATATCTTAATATTTTAATTATTTTTAATAATAACTGCTCTTATTATTATTTTCATTTTATAAACAGATGGAGAAACTGAAGCTCAGAGAGGGTAAGTAATTTTCCCACTGACTCACCCCTGCAAGTGGCAGAGTAAAGATTTGAACTCAGGTCCCAGCTAACTACCAGGTCTGTGCTCCTTTTCTGATCCATAAAGTTCCAGGAAAAGCCTGAGCTTCCAGGCTCGCCCCTCCACTGCTTGAACCTGGTCTCCTTCTCCAGCTTCATCTCCCAGCCTCACGCCCCCCACATTTCTTAACACAGAAGTGAAAGATGGCTACATTCCTATTGTAAAATTCATATGATACGCAAGTTTATAGGAAAAATGCTGAAACCCCCTGCCTTGGAAGCCCCCAACTCTTAGATCCCTACATGTAGCAACTGTTAAGTCTGTTGTGAATTTTTTTGACATCCTTCTCTTTGAATACATAGATGCATACATATTAGTTTTCATTTTACATATAATAGGACTATGTTACCAAACCAGGTTCATTTTTGCCAGTTGCCCAGAAAGCCAAACACCGAGACGATGAGATTGCCACAGAGAGAGGGTTTACTCACAAGGCAGCCACGTGAGGAAGAGAGAACATGAGTCTCAAATCTGCTTCCCCGAAAACAGGGACTTAGGGATGTTTATGGGATGGGGGCAAGGTGGTCTGAAATGTGGAGATGGGTGATTGGAGGTGAGGAGAGGTGAGGGAATTGATGGTCTGCGCAAGCGCAGTCAGACTCCACGCCTCTTCTTAGGACCCATGCTCACAAAATTGCAGTGTTAGCATGATCTGAGACTGGAGTTTTTAGCCTCTTGATGTCAAAAGGTCACTTATCGGGCATCTGCACGGGCCCAGTTGATGAACTAGTGGTCTCAACTGGCCTGCATTAGACAAGGGGGTCCTAATTCCTGAAAAACAGCCTACACCCCCATTACTATGGTGATCCAGGCTCCAGGGAGATGTTACCTATAGGAGCCTGGTGGGAGTCAGATAGCATATTGCCCAAGCAGCACAAGTAACTATGGGTGGGTGAACAACTACAAGCTGCAATCTGTAACTGCAAAAAAGAAAAAAAGAATCTTTAGTTACTAGCTACCTAATCATCAATGGCTAACTGTTTACTAGTTTCAATTATAAATTTATTCTGGAACTTGTCTCTTTTCATTATGAGTGTACCTACGTGAAATTTCAAGCAATGTGTATAAATCTATCTATTTCTTTATAATGACTTCGTAGACTTTCAGTGTAGGAATGGATCATAATTTATTTATCCGGCCTCTTACTTTGGGGCATTTAAGTTGTTTCCAATGATATATTTACAGTCAATGCCCAGTGAAATATCTGTGTATGTCTATCGTTGTGGACATATGTGAACATTTCCCTAGGTTGTATTTCCAACAGTCAAAATTCTGGGGCGGAGGATATGCATATTGTAAATTTTGATAGATAATGAAAAATTCCCCATCAGAAAGACTGTTTCAGTCGACACTACCATAGAATGCGTATATTATAGAATGTACTTGTTTTCCTCTATGTTCACAAACATAGGATGTTATGAGTCTTTCAATTTTTGTCAGGTTTTTTTTGAGGAAGATTGGCCCTGAGCTAACATCCATGCCCATCTTCCTCTGTTTTGTATGTGGGATGCTGCCACAGCATGGCCTGATAAGGGATGCATATGTCCACACCCAGGATCCAAACCAGTGCACCCCGGACCGCCTAAGCGGAGTGCATGAACTTAACCGCTACGCCACTGGGCCAGCCCATTCTATCAGTTTTTTGATGAGAAATTACTTCTTGTTATGCTTATAATTTGCATTTTCATAGTGAGGTAAAATAGTTTTTGTATGTTAACTGGCTATTTGTTTATATTTTTGTAAAGTAACTGTTCATATACTTTGATCACATTACTATTGGGTTATTTAATAGACACTTGTTTTTTGTTGTTGTTGAAACATCCCAGCACCATGGCCTGGCCAATTGGTTGCTCTTGCCTAAGTCACTGAAGCTTGAGGAAACAATGCGAAACCACAGGACAGTTGATTAATCACCCATGGCAGCTCTGCCGGTGCCACTGGTCACGTCTTCACCAGACTGTCGTGGTGGCACCTGGACCCGTTTCATGCTGTCTAACCATCCTTTGTTCCGGCTCAAGTCCCAAGCTTCTCACTGATCTGACGAGATACCTGACAGCACTCTCTTGAATTCTTTTTCTTAAGTTAGCCAGAGATGATTTCTATTGATTGCAGCAAGAAAACTCCAAAAGTTATAGTAATCAACAAGAGAGTGGATCACAGTCAAAGGACCTTCAAAGAGATGAGGATGATCTAGAATTGGTTATGTAGCATGAATGGGGGTGAAGGCAATGAAAGTCCTATTGGTATTCAAAGATTTGAATTTGGTAGTTCCTGGTAAGCGATAGCTAAAACAATTATTATTATGTAAAATTATTTAGATTATTGCTTGTATTGACCTGGAATGAAGTGTCTACTGAGGACAAGACTGTGGGAAACATTTTTGTTATTGCCACAAGTCGGTATGAAAGGGCATGAGGAATTCAGGGTCACGAGTAGGATAGTTGATCCAGGGCCCTGGGCAGCTTAAAGAAAAGAAATAACAAGTTTGAGTCCCTAAATTTTTGACTCAAGGCATGGGACTAAAACCAGAGGACTTCTTAGAATGACGCTAAAGGACTCTTTTATCTCTTAAAAGCCCTGTACTGGTATAGCTCAATATCAAATCAAGACTTGATCCTGTGCACTGCCAGAATTGCACTATCAGTTGAATTCACAGCTTCCTTGGGTCTTTTATATGAAAATCAAGTAATCGATCAAGAGTGAAAGTCAGAGAACTGGAACAGGGATCTCCAGGAGGTTTCCCACGATTTGGACTGTGCTGAGCTTCCGGCTCCCACCGCAGCTCCCTTGCTCTTCCGATTCAACAGCCTGCTCCACGGTCACGCGAGGCTGTTAGAATGTGTTCAGCCGAAGAGGGTGCCTTGGAAGAGGATGCCAGTACTCATCACAGCCTTCTCCATCCTTTGTCTCTGTACATATAATTAGGATTAGGGGCCAGAATGTGGCTTGGGGCCAGTCACAAAATAAAAAATGGGGGTAGAAGAAATTAGACGCTTAAAAAAAAAGCAGAAAAAACCCTAACTGCTATGTAGTTTATGGTGAATTGCATTTTTGTTGGGAATATACTGAGGAGTGTGGGTATGTTTATAGAATGTGTATGTGTTTGACTTTAGTAGATAATGGTTTGCTAAAGAGACTGTACCAATCTTACATTCTCACCAGGAGTGTATGAGAGTTTCACCTGCTCCACATCCTTACCAACACTTGGTATTGCCAATCTTCTTCCTTTCAGCCATTCAGGTGGGTGTGTAGTGATTTCAATGTGGTTTTAGTTTGCATTTTCCTCATGACTGATGAACTGAATATTCTTTCATATGTTTATGTTTATTGACCTTTTGGATATTCTCTCATATGAAATATCTCATAATATAAATTTTTTGATCATTTTTTCTATTCGATTATCTGTTTTTAAATATTGATCTGTAGGAATTATTTACGTAATTTCCATATGAGTTCTTTGTCACTTACATGTGCTGTAAATATCTTCTTCCACTTTGTGGCTTGCTTCTTTATTCACTTAATGTGTCTTTTTTTTTTTTTTTTTTTTTTGAGGAAGATTAGCCCTGAGCTAACATCTGCTGCCAATCCTCCTCTTTTTGCTGAGGAAGACTGGCCCTGAGCTAACATCCATGCCCATCTTCCTCTACTTTATATGTGGGACCCCTACCACAGCATGGCTTGCCAAGCAGTGCCATGTTCGCACTCTGGATCCAAACTGGCGAACCCTGGGCCCAGGAAGCAGAATCTGAGCACTTAACCGCTGCACCACCAGACTGGCCCCCACTTAATGGTGTTTTTTGATGAATGTTGCTTATCTCTTAACTTTGTTTATGCCATCTTTCTTTGTACAGAAATTTAAAATTTTTAGGTACTCAAAACTATTACTTTTTATGGTTTGTAAATTTTGTATCTTGTGTAGGAAGGCCTCTACTGTCTCGAGATTTAAAAGCTCTTTTTTCATAATTTTAATTTTTAAGTAGTAATTATTAAGTAGTACCTTTGTCACCATACTCCCTTTTGCCCTTGTAATGCCCTGTTTATAATAAAACAAATTCCTGTGTATCCGTGGATCTGTTTTAACATTCTTCAGTCTATGCCGATAAATTATTTGTCCACTTCTGCATCAATATGATACTCTTTTAGTTACTATAGTCCCCAAATATATTTTGATATCTGGTAGGGGAAGTGCCATCACATTGGTTTTTTTCCTAAACATTTTTGGCATTTTCACTTTTATATTAATTTACAATCAGCTTGTCAACTTCCATAAAATTTTACTGTTGAGATTTTGATTTGGGTTGCACTAAATGTATAGGTTAATTTGAGGAAAGAATTTATACTTTTAAAATATTGGGCCGTTTTATTTGGGAACTAGGTATGCTTCTCCAGTTAATAAAATATTCTCTTAAATCCTTTAATAAAGTTTATAAGTTTTCTCCATATAGTACCTTCATTTCTTGGACATTTTCTGCCAGGGTAGTTTGTGGCATACAACTGGCTGCCATTGATAATGGAATCCTATGTTCCATTACATTTTATAAAGTATAGTTAACCACTGAGTAGGAATTATTTCTGTATGTTGATCTTATGTCTGGCTACCTTAATAACCTCTCCTACTAATACTAATAACTTAAAGTTGATTTTCTTTGATTTATTATATATTGTTTGAATGTGTTGTAGCATCAACCAATTTCATATTTTTGGTAAGTGTGATACTTGAATATTTGACTTAAAATATTTTGGAAAAAGTGATCTAAATTAAGAGCAAGTATTGCTTCTTCTACTGCTGATTTGTCAGAGAGCAGTGCTACACTTGTAGTCCACGCTGAATACGAACTTCCTCAATTCTTGGCTGGATGTGGTGCACCTCGTTGATTGGCTGTGGCTCACCTTCGAACGTCACCAGTCCTCTGCAGCTCACATTTGAGAACTACCAGGTGACAAGGGGCACCAGGAGAGGCACAATTTGTATCCATTTTGCAATTATTCTTTGTTCCAAAAAATTTTTGATTTTGCATTATTTTTTGCTACTACTCTTTTCCTGAATTAGGACAGGTCACTGTGTGATTACCTGTATTTTCTATAGATCCCTAAATTGCCATGTATTCATTCAGCCAGTGTCTCTAAAGCTTGTATTGTGTGTCAGGCACTGAGGATATAGAATTGAGTAACAGTCAGTTCCTTTCTTCAAGGAGCTTATTGTCTAGTTAGGGAGTCCCACAAGTAATGAGTGATTGTGATTCAGAATTCCTGAGTGTGAACCGTGATTAAACAGCATGATTATACCAGTCAGTAACGGGAAATTCAAATCAGGGCTTGAATTTTAGATAGAATGCTATTGAGAGTTTGAAACACGTACGGAAATGTTTGATATTCCTCATGGCTTCAGACTTGTGAATATTGTTTGGATCACAGAATTTTAAATTTGAAAGGGATTATTAGAGATCATCTAGTTAATTCTACAGATGAAGAAAGAACGGCCCAGAGAGACCATGTACCTTGGCTAAGTAAGTAATCTGTGTAAATGTTGCGATGTGAAATGCATCTCTCCAGACTCTTCATCCAGGACATCTTTCATTATAGCACACAGAATTTACTCTTCCTCAAATGGTATTCAAACCAGTGATATATTTTTTTTCAGATCAGTGATGTTTTTGGCCTGAGTTTTAAGATATCATAAAATGTCGTTGGTTTTTCAGGAATATCTATCTATCTATATATCTATCTTCTAGGCAGGAGGCTGTTGTGAGGTAAAATTAAAAGTGCAAGGTTAATCTTTGGTGAATACAAACTGAGCCGTACCTGATGTGCACTCCGCATAGACGGAGTCGAGTGATGGCGTGAGGTCTAAAGTCTCTGGTTTGGAGGCTGACAGTGTTGGGCTTTCAGCTCAACGATTCCCTTTACAGTTTCTGTGACTTGGGCAAGTTGTCTACCATCTCTAAGTCTTGGTCTTCCTTCACTGGTAAAATGGAATAATAATACTTACATTACAGGGTTATTGTGCAGATTCGATGAAATAATAGTTGTAAAGGGATTAGCACAGAGCCTGGAAAATGGTAGATTCTCCATAACTGATGGCTTTTAAGTTTGAGATATGGATCATTGCCATTGACTTGTATAGTCCCATTTTATCATATAAATTTCCTCCATCTTTCGATGTTTTTGGGTACCTGCACTTCTCAAATGTAATGAAGTTACCTGTTAGTATCAGCATATCATATTACGGTGTGACTGAAGTCGTTTTCCTTCTCACCAGTTTATGACTTCACGGTAGTGAAGTATGAGACTAAAGGTTTATCGTGCCGAGGTATATATAAGACAACCACTAAAGCATCCGGGCATATTTGAAAGACTTGACGCTAGTAACTATTTCATTTTAAAGCTGATGCCTAATATTATTTTTTTTTGCTATCAATAGTCTAACTACTCAATCAGATAGTTAATGAAACATGCAAGCAACAGATGGTCGCTGCTTTTAAGGAGTTTAGAGTGCAGCTAATATACAAGTCATAACTATGTGAAAAGGACAATGTATTCAGAACTCTGCAAAAAGTATGGCAAGGTAAACTATTATCATAAGGAAAATAAGAGCTCTGAGTGTAAAGAAGGGGAGAACGTTTTGACTGGTAAAGCCTAATTTGGGAAAGGCCGTGGGTGAGCAGGGATGAGAGCTGGATCTTATTGGACAGGGAGGATTTCGGGGTGGAGTGGGGGAAGGAGGAAGTGAGGGAGAGGACGTCATGTTTAGGGAGCATTAGTTGATCAACTGGCCTTGAATTCATGAGAATGTAGGTTAAATTAATGAAATTCATGAGAATTCATGAAAATGTAGGTTAAAACCAGATTATCAAGAGCTTGTAATGACTTTAAGTGTGCAAGATTAGGGAATTTAAACTTTGTTCTTTTGACAGTGAGGGGCCAGTGACGTTTTCAACTAAAGGTAGGGGAGTAAAGTTAGTGAGGTGGTATTTCAAAAAAGATTAATCTTTTGGCCAAATAAAGCCTGGAATCAGAGGAAGAAACTAGAACTAAACAGCTCATTTAGTAGGCATAATTATGAGGTGGTGAAGGGCTGAGTGGTGGAAATGAAAAGGATGGGGAGAGTGCAAGGTGTGTTATCATGTCACACTGCCGAAAAAATGGTTACTGACTGGATACGTGACAAAGTGGTTTCCAGCTCGGTTACCGTTACAGAAATGGGGAAGTCAGCAGCAGGGGGTGAGTTTTAGTTAAATTTTCATCAAATTGAGTTTGAAATCCCGAGAAGATAGCCACGTGGGATTGTAGAGTAAACTATTCCAGATCAAGACTAAAAATGTAGATCAGAACATTATCACCAAGAGGCTGAGGAGACAGTTGGTGGTAGGGACAGAATTTGGCGAGATGGAGTTTTACAAATTTGGAAGTGGAGAGAAGGCAGGATGCAGGAAGATAGCTAGAGGGAGGAGGCAACCAGGTCGTTTCTTTTCTTTCTCTTTTTTTCCAAAAGATGAGGAAGGCTTGGAAAAGTTTGAAGTTAGAAATGATGGGGAGGAATTGAAACTGTAAAAAAGAGTGAAATGTTGTAGAGAGGAGACCTTACTGTGAACTATGAAATCAAGAGAAGGATGAAATGGGACCCATGATGTGATTACTGTTTCCCTGCAATGTCCTGGGTAACTTCCTGTTGGGCTTTGCATGGCATTTATAAGACACTGTGCTCAGGGTAACTGAGTTTGGATAAAGCAGGAAGAATTTTGTATATATTTTCTAACTTTTCCTTGGGCAAGATTGTCCAGATTGAACAGAGCTGCCAAATGGTGCCGCTGTCCCTTTTTGCAAAAACAATAAAACCCCAAATCTGGATTTTATGTGATATAGTGCTTGTAGGTGAGACATTTGGCTTCTTAGTTTATGCTGGCAAAATAAAGAAAAATGCAAGCATTTCCTGACAGAAAATTAGGAAAGTGAACTTGTCAACTGCTGCAGTGTTGTTGGAGTGCTAGGGCTTGGATTCGCGGTGTTTGATGTCATAATTAATTTATCATTGTCAAAATATGACTTCCTGCTTTTGACCCCACACCAATAAGGCGTAAAAGAGTTTGTGAAGAAAAGCTTCTTGGAAGTCAAATGGCTCATACAAAACAGCATTTTAATGATTTAAGTAAAAATGAATCAGAAACATGTGGATTTAATTTCCCTTAAAATTCACATGGGTTTGAGACTTAAAGGAAAATAGTACTTGGCACAATGTGTTTAGGATTTGGTTAAACTCAAAACATTTGAAAAACTCTTTGTAACACTGTATGACTTCGAAACACATCTGGGTTTGCCCATCCATGTGGGCAGAGTTACAAAACCCTCATCCTTTGTGGCACTATTTAAACATTCTATCAACATGCCTCAGTTTTCAAAAGGCTTAATTAGGATAAAATCAACAAATTTTATTGATGGTCCGCTATGTGTAATCGATAAACTAGAGAGCCATAGCTTTCCCAGTTTCACAGCTGGGAAGTCTTTGCTGGAGTGTGGTCAAGGGAAATCCCCACACAGACAAAGTCAGAGTGGGCCACTAGCATGGCCCTTTGGGAATTAGAATTATATTACATCATCCATTCCTATTCATATCCTCTGCTGTTGTAGAATTCCATTTAATTTCAGGAGCATGAAAAAGAGAAAAGTTATGTTACATGGCATTGAGTTGGTAATTAAGCATTGCTTTGGGTTTTTAAACCATTACTTTAAAAGGTCATTTTGGTGTGTGTTGAAAAGGCAAAACATGCTTAAAATGTTACATTGGGGACATTAATTAAAATATGTAAAGAGGACCATGAAAATGAGGAAAACCAGTGGTTGGCAAAGTAACCTCTTTGCAGTTGCAACCCCAGCCAACCCACATCGCAAGCCCAATTGTTAGCAACTCAGTGGCAAGGGGATTTGTAATGAAACCCACAGAGGTTCTGCCCGAAATGTACTCGTATTACTTATAGCCAATTATCTTAGTCCCAAAGCTGAGTGACACCTAGGGAGATAATTGAATTTCTTAGATTTCTCTCTTTACACTCGCTGCCATGATCAGAAAAACACAATTTCGAATGCTCCTCTCTCTTAGGGTAAGACCACGCAATCCGTGTAATTGGCTAAGTCTCCGGGGAAAGCCGACTTCTCCACTGTATTTTACAAAAAGGTTTATGGAAAGTTGGCCTCAATTTTTTTGGGTAACTTTTTCAAGAGACAAAAAGGATGCAACTTGAAATAATCTCTTCTCATTTTTATCCAAGGAAGTTTGTGACCCTTCATCACACAAAAAGCACGGCTGCGGCAAGTTGCCTCGCCACGTCTAGGCTGCAAGGAAGAAATAGTCTTTAGAAAAGGACAGCATTAGCTGTTTGAATAAACAGTAAAATGCAACTCAAAAAGAACTCCCTCCTCTCCCAGAAAAGAAAATCCTCAATGATTGTGGCTGGTAAACAAACCTGGGGAGAGGCTGTCATTTAGAGCACCCCGGGTAATTGTGATCAACTTTGATAACCAGTCCACAGGTTATAAAAAGACAAAAGCGACATGTGGACATGTGAGAGATACTGGGAAACATCTATCTACATTCTATAAAAGTTTATGTAGCTCTTCTAATCTCCTTTCATATTTATGCTCCTCGATGACCATCTGACATTCCTGGCAATCTTAGGAGGAAATCAACTGTAGATATAATATCCATCACTTCAATTCAGCAAATTGGAGATCCTGAGATTTGAGACTGTTGGAGGAAGCAAAACTGTGTGTCTTTCATTAACGGAGGCAGAGAGGTTAATGGAGACTTCTGCATTACTCAGAGCCAGGTTTCTTATGAGCCCTTAGATGAAGCTCTATTATTCTCATCTACTCTGCAGAGGAGAAATGAAAATATACCCCCCAAACTTGGGTAAACAGATGGGTGTTTAGGAGGTAAGATCTTCCTCGGTGTTGCTAAGAATTCTCATGGAATCTCTTTGCGTGTTTTGCTCCTGTTGCTGCTAGTGGTATGGAATTGCTCAGAGGGGTATCGGTGGTCTTTTCTTCAAGGAGAACCAAAAAAATAGCCGATGAATATGTTACAGGCAATATGCCTACATAACAGTCATGGGAAACATTTCATTTCTTCAATTAATCATATAATGAAGCTACTCATTCATGACACTGATTATGCCCATGAAAGGCCTTTTTTAGATGGAAATAAATAGAGCATCTATCTATCCATCTATCTACAGATATATATCTACGTGTGTGTATATATATATATACACATATAGTATGAATTAAGGCTTCCTTTCCCCCTCCTCTTTTATTTCCACATAAATTAATTCTACAATTTAATAAACTAACAGGTGGTTCCACTTCAGGCTGAGCAGATGTTAGACTGAATGAATGGAGACCCCTCTTGTGTTCAATATATCCCTGAGCTCTTTCTTTCTTTATCTCCTCACCTCTCCCTTTTCTCCCCCACCCCTGTTTCTGCCAGATTTATGAGCAGTTACAGTATGAGCTGTTTTGTTTGAGCAGTATGAATATTGATGACTGACACGTGCTGAGTTTAGATGTATTAGTGACATTCATAATCCTGAATTTGTAGACATTTTTCACCAGATAATGAGGTACCAGATTGCCATACCAGGAAATTCCCTTTTCTTGGCGCCTATAAGTAGATAATTTCTGTTACTTTACAGATGGTACTCTAAATTGGAAGCTTATTTCTGAAGAAGTTAAGGGAAAATATAAAATTAGATTCCCAATTTGGAAAATCTCAATGTTCATCAGAAGTCTGACGTATTACTTCAGTGACATCGTTGACTCTTCTCGGTCATTTCTGAGAAATAACCGCCCACCCCCCAGTCACCGCCCCCCCACCCCCACCGCCGTGGGTTTAAAAAGAAGAGCTTTCCATGCTTTCTTCCTCTTCACATCTAACTAAGAAATGATTTCATGTTCTTTCTCAGTTTGGCAGAAACTTTGTAAACAATGGGACATAAAACGTGAATTGAGGGAGTTGTTGCTTCCAGTGAATCCTGTTAAACTTGTTAACCCAGGGAGATGCCTTCTGATAACATTCAAAATAGTGATCTTTAGGTGAAAACTATTTTTTACCTTTTATATCATATATATGTTTATGCTTCTGACATAATTTCAGAATATATTTGATAAAGACATTTTCTGGATCCTACTTCTGACTCCTTACTAAAAATATACCTGGAAGCTTACGGCATGTTCCTGGCTTTCCCAAAGCTTTGATGAAAGTCATTTTCTCCCCTTGGGACCAGCCACCAGATATAGCTGAGACATTGCTGATAAGGGGAAAAAGTCACGCTCAGACATTGATCTTCAGGATTGGGAGGAGACTAATACTATCCATCCCATTCTTGGCTTTTCCCCTTTCGTTCTTCTTCTTAAGGCTTACCCTTCAGTAAGAAGGGAAAATATGAAGCAATTACACAGAAGACATGATTTCTCTTAGCACTGGGACAGTTCTCTCAGTCATCTTAGATTTTTCTCAGAAGAGCACCTTGGTGTAAATTCCATTTCCATCACTGATTATAAGTAGGTTCTCTGGAAAGTTACTGACATTGTCTACACACACAAATCAATTTCTTCCACTATAAAATGGAATTGTCAGGACCTGTGGGGAGGCAGAGGGTTCTGAGAACATGGGGTTGGCGTGTGAGCCAGAGTGAGGTGCGGGAGGAAGTTCCCCAAGGGGCCGACTGGATGTAAAGGCCCAGAGTTCCTCTACTTCTCTGGTCTTATTCTGCCTCTTCCATACCACTGTTTTCAGCAGCTTTCTTTGTCATCCACACCCTGATTTCTGTTCTTCCTGACCATGGCTTTATCTATCAGGCTTACAGTGTCCCTGATGTTGCTTTGACAATGTGATCCTCACTTCTTACATTTCTTACTCGACTTACTATTTGCTGCTTCAGCTGCTTCCTAAATCTTGGCCGCTGAGTTCTTGACTCGAGGCTGATACACTGACTTCAGCTGTGAGAAATGCTTCCTAATAAGCTCAGGATCACGGACCTGAGGCCTGTGCCCTGGTAGGGGCTAATGTCCCCTGACTCTCCTTTTCTCGGATGATGTAGAAACGAAATGTTGCTAAAGACATTAAAAAGTACCTGTGGTGTTCTAGACTCTGTGGTGGGAATTTTATACATGTCGCTTCTGCTCTTGTGTGATCTCTCTAAAGAGGCGATATAGTGCAAGGCTAAGAGTGAAGACTCTGGAGTTTGGATCCCTGGGTTTGAATTCTGCTCACACTTAACTGTGTGACATTGGGCAAGTTACATAAACTGTCCTTCAGGGTTTTTTAATCTTTGAAATGAGAATAACAATAGTGCTCATTATATAAAGTTTTTGCAATGATTAAATGATTTAAAACAAGGAATGTGCTTATGATAGTACCTGGTCCAGAGAAAAGCTTAACAAATGTTGGCTGTGATTACTGTTTTAGGTCAATGTTCTTTGGAAGTATAAGTGCATTAAAATATCATTCTTTATTTATTAAAATTACTTTGTTTAGATTTGTTTTCAATTACTTATTTAATCGAAGAAATTGTAGATTCCGTTTTCTTTCGAATAGGTGTGTACAATTATTTTCGTTTTTCTTTGCAATGAAAAGTGAAGCCATGGAGGTTTCTGGATGATATTGCTGTCTTGCATTCTTTCTACTTCCCATGGGCTTCTTCATCCAAACAAAACTAGTTTTTGATCTAGTGAGAGAAGAATTAGGAAATAGAAGCACAAACCAGAAAAAGCTGGCATATTATCTAAACCTACAGCAAATTTGATACTCTGAATGGATATAATTAGTCAAGACCCAAGATCCCATTTCATGGTATCAAGTATCCTGCTTCTGTTCTACTGATGCTTCTCCTTCTAAAGTATCAGGATCTGATCTTGAGCAAACATCACCTAAAGTGGTGGGTTATAAAACTCTACAGAAATGGTACCTTCAACAAGTGTTTCTTGAGCACCTCCTCTGTCCTAGGCACTGTCCAGTCCCAGGGTTCAGCCATGAACAAGACAGGAATGTCGTCGGTCTCCTCTTGTTACTCACATTCTAAAGGCGGAAATGGTGCAATGAAGCACATAAAAGACGGTGATGTGATTGGCAGGTGATGGGGTGGGGTGGTTGGGCACTCCTTTCGATAGGGTGGTTGAGGAGATGATGATGAAAAGGAGGCAGCCCTGTGAAGACGTTGGGGCTGAGGGGTCCAAGCAGAGACACATCACATTCAAGCAAATGCCCTGAAGTGGGAATGAGCATGGTCTATTGGCGGAAACAAAAGACACCGGTGTGGCTGGAGGGATGTGAGATGTGGGTCACAGTGAGAGTTTAGATTTTTAGTGAAATAGGAAGTTGCTAGAGGATTTTAAGGAAAGAAGTCATGTCCACGTTTTGCTTTCTCCTAAGTTCACTTAGCTGTGAGGAGAATGGATGCTAGTGGGCAGATGTGTAATCAAGGAAACCAAAGAGGACTCCATGGCGGTGGTCCAGGCAGGGCAGGCGGCTGGGACTACAGCTGTGTAGGGGAGATGTGAGAAGTGGGGGTGCAGGATACATTTTGGACATGGGGCTTGGCAGTGGACTGGAATTTGGGAAGCGAGGGAAAAAATGACCCAGGAATGGTTCCTAAATGTTTGGCTTGACTGGCTGGGTGGATGGTGGTACCATTTCCTTAGATGGGGGAAGTCTAAGGAGGAATAAGTCTGGGAGTAAAATCAATGCTTTGTTTTGATCCAGCTATTTTTGGAATGCTATGGACCAAACATAACTGTGGCTAAAAATAATACTTTTGCCGAATCTATCTGCAATAGAAGGAGAGATTTAGGGCACAGAGTATATGAACGACCAAATAACGTAAGTATAAAAAGCTTCATTTTAAGACATAATCTAGACTTATTACCAAATAAAACATGCAATTAAAAATCTGTCTTTGATGTTTTGGTGGATATAAAGAGATTTTAAAGTCAAATTGTCATGTCACTACCAGCAGTTTGTTTGAAGACAATATATTTTCTTTCAGAAGTGTAGTCATTGATCTTTTCAGTGTTTTTTTCTGACCACTTTGACATACCTATTGTTCTTCAAGACTTTTGCTGTTGTCAGATTTCATTAACAAATTTAATCCTGAATATTTTAATCTCATTTTGAGTTGATGTAGATTTCTCATGATTAGATAGCAAATGGCTGCCAGCAGTGTTAGGATGGAGTTCCTAATTGACAGGTGAAAGTTTTAGGATAGTTCTGTCTTCATCGTGGTCTTTAGGGTGAAGGCTTCCATTGGATACCCTTGGAAGCAATCCGCCCCGCAAGATTTCGACTCCACCTCACACGGTATGTAAATCTATGAACAACTTGGCAGTCATCACTTCATCTATAGTTTAGCTGCTTTTGATTTTATTATATAAGTTTTATAAATATACATTTGAATACTATATTGTTTTGCATTAACTTTAGACACTAACATCTACTTTTGGTATGTTAAAACATACAGAAACAATGAGCTCCTATCATTTAGAACATAATGAAATACTCAACTTCCCTTATTCTCATATTTAGCTAAGGATTAAATTACAAGCTTAATTTACTGATTTAAAAAAAATTCCACTGCACTGCATGCAATGATATGTGCTGTTTATATAAATAGCATGGAGGTTAATTCAGACCATTTCATGGAAATAGTTTATGTATTGTAATCATGAGTCAATACACAGTTCTCTCCAAATTTAAAACAATATAAATTAGCCAAGCCAATTTAGTTCTTGCCAGGAAAGAATATTCCTTAAAGCCATGTTTTTAAGTTTATTAGCTTAAATGCAACTATATTCTGTAACTAATAAGTGAGAGGATTTATTGAATTTTGAAACCCACTGATTGTAAGTTATGTTTTTGGAGTAACTTAAACAAGTTAAATATGTTTATAATAATTTCATTTCCTATGTGACATCTAACTAATGAGAAAAAACCAGGGCTGGGAGAGGACCAGAGTCAGTTTAATCTTTTTCGTGGCCAAAGCCAAGTTTAAATCCTGTCCAAATGCCACTTCTCAGTCACAGCTTTAAAGGATTAAACGTGATTGTAGCGGTATTTCTCTACTTTTCTGATACACAAGTTCGCGTCAAAGCTATCTTGCAAGCTGCCATTGAGCTTCACTCTTGAGGTGAGAAAGTAGCCTGCTGAGTGAGTCTTCATTTCAAGGAAGGAGACACATTGGCTTCATATAAATTGGGTAGCATTTACAGCTAATGTGTTCAACCCTCTTTATGCCAAATTCATGTGAATATTCTGGATGAGAAGAAGATAATTTATATTAGTGTTTTCTCTTTTAGATTATATTTTGCAGGTTTGAATAAGATTTTCTGTGCTTAATAAATTTTCACTTATGTTGTCTGATTTTCTGCTTTTTCATTTAGGAGGAAAGTCTAATTTAGTCACAGTAATTTTAAAACTGATCTGACCAAACACATAATATGCAGTAATTCCTTTCCTTACATTTTGTGAAGAAATGTGGACTCTGAGATGGAAACTACTTGGTGTAGCATTTTCCTTCTCTGTTTGGTTCAGGTACAGTCTAATTTAAATATGGCTTCTCTACCATTAGCTTTCCTCTTTCTTCATTTTCTTGGGCACGTACTTGGAAGAGAATCGTATCTTTCCAAGGACAACTTTAGTTTCATTTCCTTCTATGTTCTCTGCATCATGGTTGCATATTTCCTGATTAAAGTGTTTGGCTTGATTATCTCCCAATGTACACCTATATTTATGTAATAGGCATTTTGAGCTTGGATTCTGAAATTCTGGGCGATGTGTCCTAAGCCTGCTTTCTCCTCTCACTCTGCTCCTAGCAGAGCCTGGGCTGGTTTCCTCCGTGCTTTTGGCCTCACTTCCTGACCTGGGCAGGGCACTCCTGATGCTTCACACTGCTGTTCTGGGAGGGAAAACTTCCCCTGCCCTCGTGCCAACCATTGACGTCCTCTCTGGGCAGAAGAGGCCCTGTCGCTGGCAGTGGCTGTCAGCTGCAGTGTTCATTTGAAGAAGAGCGTGTTCCTGAAAGCGCAGTGGGCCGGCCTCATTTGGTATTTAAAGGAGACTTTGGAGAAGTTAGCTGCTGGGAAGCTGTTTCTTCAAGAATTTTTGAGCCCCGCTCTGGTGATAAACCTGCCACCTGATAAGTACTAAGTGCACATTTTCAAGATAATGCCACAGCAACAAGGTGGTCCTTATATGCCACCAAAGGAAATGCATTTGACTTGGGGTTTTAGATATGGTGTTCGTTAGAAAATGTACTTTAGGCGTGCTAGCGAGTATCCCACAACAGTCGGCCTGTTCCTGTCAGAAAAGATTCCTGTCTTAGCATGAGGGGTGGTTGGAGTCATGAATAGACACAGATGCCGGGTTCTCCCGAATTTGTTAAATAGCTGTTGATTAAACATTTACCGTCTGTCATGAACTGTGCTGGGTGTAGGGAATATAACAATAAGTCACAGCCTCTGTCCACAAGGATTTCCACACAAAAGGGAAAGACATGTCAGCGAACAAGTACAATAAAAATGATTGGGTATTAGGTTAGAAGTGTGCATGGGAAGTGACAGCACAATGAAGAGGGCTCAGGCTTCTCATTTGGAGCCAGAGGGGACACAGGAAAGATTTTGGGAGGTGTCAGACGAGCTGAGCCCTGACAAACGCATGATGTGGGCACCCAGAGGGAGAACATTTGGGAGGGCTGCCCCAGGGCCATGGCTCATAGGCTGGGGAGGCCTGGAGTCGTTTTGAGGAGAGTTTGGTGAGAGATAAGGCTGGAGACAGAGGCAGGAGCAAGATCATTGAGGACCTGGCGAGCCATGATAAAAATTTGTACTTCATCTAGTTGGTGATGGGTTTTAAGCAAGGGAGTCGCTCTCTCATTTTTGCACTTTTTCTTTAAGGGTGAGAACTCTGACAGCAACATGCAGGACGGATTAGGAGGAAGCCAGCTTGACACTACGGGAATCAGTCAGGAGACCAATGTGCCAGCCCAGGAGAGAGGCTGTGAGGGCTCGTACTCAGGCAGTTGCAGAGTGCAGGGAGGAGGGAGGAGATAGGTGAGAGAGATGTCATGGAATAGATGCATAGGTCTTTTCTTGGTGACCAACTGATTGCAGGAGGAGAGAGACTAGAAGTCCCAGGTTTCTGGTCTGGGCAATTGGGTGCATAATGGGGCCATTTACTAAGACGGAGACACAGTGGGACACAGGCTCACCATTTTAAAACTATTGCGTAAACTCATATCAAGGGTATTCATGAATTCAATATAGGATTAACAGTGAATTCTTTTTTCTTCAAGAACCCCTAGTAACTTGATAATTCAAGGCCTGAATGCTGAGAGCAACATTTTCTTGCCTTTTTCCTCTGCCAGCATGTGTAGGTAGTTGAAAATGGGTGAGTTTATCTTGACTTTTCTGGGGGCTTCTTCAGTTCTGCACTTATGCATGTGTGTGGTATAGCACAAACATTAGCCCTGAGTATACGGCTGTCTGCATTCACAGAGACTTTTTCTAACAACTTCAGGCAACTGTCAAAGCCCCAGTGAAGCATACAAATTTGAGCTGAAGGATTTATGAGAGGGTGAGAATGTATGTATGAGTTACAATGCCATTTTTTAAAAGGTCTCAGATTTTGTGAATAACTCTAACTGAACTATAGTAATTTTTAATGTATTATATGTGCATGTGTCTCTTTAAGCTTTAAAAAATACATGAAAGAATGTGGACTGTCCCCTAGGATCCCAACAATAGAAAGCACTAGTAATTAAGCAAAAAATAAATAAATTGACATGGATGCATTGGAGCTAATATAAATCCTGTGCAATTGGCATAAAGGAATTTGTTATTTTCAAAACAGAACTAAATCTCTTTTCCATTATAGATTTAATTCAAGTAACATGATAAATAGTGGTAAATTGAACTTTATTATGTATTCATGAAATGCAGTTTAATACAATTGTTATTTCTGGCATTTGTGGTTTAAAGATATTCCCTTATGGGTAGATGTTATTTTTAATGTGCAAATTCAGAAATAATGACCTCCAGTTCCACTGGTGAGTTAGGGCTGATGTACACACATGCACAATGAAGGGAAAATAGTCTCTGAATTCCTGGCTTTATGAAAATTTCTAGTGCAATCTCTGATCCTTTAAAAACTGACATTAAACAAGTTATTTTAAGGTTACAACTGTATTGCCAGTGAAGAAAAAAGTAATAAAGTAAACATTTTCTAAAGGTTTTTGAAAGAATGGTATTTGACAAGGACATACCTGAGAAAAGGAAACTCGCCTACCAAGAATAGGTTATTGAAAAATCTCTGCACAATTAAAAAAAATTAAAAATTCACATGAAATGATGCCTTACTTACAAGTCCAGAATATAAAATTGGAAACCCAAAGGGGTGGATAAACACATAAACAACAAGCACCACGTAATTTCTATAAGCTTCTCTTTCAGAGAATCAGTAGGAAACTGCTCAAGAGAAAGAAACAGTATTTATCATAAATTGATATTTATCTTCATTATCTTCAGCTCTGGGAAGTTTTTTGGATAAACTAATAGGAAGAATGGCGTACATGAGAAGACAACTCCAGAAAGCCCTCGGTTTAGACCTAATGGTGCGTGGTATGAATTCCCACCAACTTTTCCCATTGGACCAAGGGTGACTTCCCTCTTGAAGGTTCATTCTGATGACTATTTAATCTGCCTATCTTTTCTTTTTTTTTTTTTGAGGAAGATTAGCCTTCAGCTAACATCTGCTGACAATCCTCCTTTTTTTTGCCGAGGAAGGCTGGCCCTGAGCTAACATCCGTGCCCGTCTTCCTCTACTTTATATGTGGGATGCCTACCACAGCATGGCTTGCCAAGCAGTGCCATGTCTGTGCCCGGGATCTGAACTGGCGAACTCTGGCTGCTGAAGCGGAACGTGCGCACTTAACTGCTGAGCCAACGGGCCAGCCCCTGCCTATTTTTTTTTAACTTTTTATTGAGATTATGACAGTTTACCACCTTGTGAAATTTCAGTTGTACGTTATTGTTTGTAAGTCGTGTTGTAGGTGCACCATTTCACCCTTTGTGCCCACCCCCCATCCCCCTTTTCCCCTGGTAGCCACTAATCTGTCCTCTTTGTGTACACGTTTAACTTCCACATATGAGTGGAGTCATACACAGATTGTCTTTCTCTGTCTGGCTTATTTCACTTAACATAATACCCTCAAGGTCTATCCATGTTGGTGTGAATGGGACGATTTTATCCTTTTTTATGGCTGAGTAGCATTCCATTGTATATATATACTATACCTTCTTTATCCAATCATCAGTTGATGGGCACTTAGGTTGCTTCCATGTCTTGGCTATTGTAAGTAATGTTGCAATGAACATAGAGGTGCATGGGACTTTTGGAATTGCTGATTTCAAGCTCTTTGGATAGGTACCCAGTAGTGGAATGGCTGGGACATATGGTATTTCTATTTTTATTTCTTTGAGAAATCTCCATACTGTTTTCCATAGTGGCTGCACCAGTTTGCATTCCCACCAGCAGTGTATGAGGGATCCTTTTTCTCCACAACCTCTCCAACATTAGTACTTTTTGTTTTGGTTATTTTTGCCATTCTAATGGGTATAAGTTGACATCTTAGTGTAGTTTTGATTTGCATTTCCCTGATGATCAGTGATGATGAGCATCTTTTTATGTGCCTATTGGCCATCTGTATATCTTCTTTGGAGAAATGTCTATGTCCCCTGCCCATTTTTTGATTAGGTTGTTTGAGTTTTTGTTGTTGAGTTGCGTGAGTTCTTTATATAGTCTGGAGATAAACCCTTTGTCGGATATATGACTTGCAAATATTTTTTCCCAATTGGTGGCTTTTTTTTTTTGTTTCAATCCTGTTTTCCCTTGCCTTGAAGAAGCTCTTTAGTCTGATGAAGTCCCATTTGTTTATTCTTTCTATTGTTTCCCTTGTCTGAGAAGACATGGTATCCAAAAAGATCCTTTTAATACTGATGTCAAAGAGTGTACTGCCTATATTTTCTTCTAGAAGCCTTATGGTTTCAGGTCTTACCTTTAGGTCTTTGATCCATTTTGAGTTTATTTTGGTGAATGGTGAGAAAGAATGGTCGATTTTCATTCTTTTACATGTGGCTGTCCAGTTTTCTCAGCACCATTTGTTGAAGAGATTTTCTTTTCTCCATTGTATGCCCTCAGCTCCTTTGTCGAAGATTAGCTGTCCATAGATGTGTGGTTTTATTTCTGGGCTTTCAATTCTGTTCCATTGATCTGTGCACCTGTTTTTGTACCAGTACCATGCTGTTTTGATTGCTGTAGCTTTGCAGTAGTCTTGAAGTCAGGGATTGTGATGCCTCCAGCTTTGTTCTTCTTTCTCAGGATTGCTTTAGCAATTTGGGGTCTTTTGTTGCCCCATATGAATTTTAGGATTCTTTGTTCTATTTCTGTAAAGAATGTCATTGGGATTCTGATTGGGATTGCGTTGAATCTGTAGATTGCTTTAGTTAGTATGGACATTTTAACTATGTTTATTCTTCCAATCCATGTGCATGGAATGTCTTTCCATCTCTTTATGTCGTCATCAATTTCTTTTAGGAAAGTCTTGTAGTTTTCATTGTATAGGTCTTTCACTTCCTTAGTTGAATTCATCCCAAAGTATTTTATTTTTTTTTGTCTTATTCTTTTTGATTTTTTTGTTAAAAATCTTTTCAGGGGAATGTTGGATGGTTGAGTTGGACTTTCGTCTGATTGTTCATTGCAATTTGTAAAGATGAGGCCAGGCACATGTACAGACTGAAACCCACAGCAGTTCTCAGGAGCGTGTAACCAGAGGTTGAAGGAGTGGAGACTGATTGGGGTTATCCACTTGTGAGAAACGTCTGTGGAATGCGAGGCCTATTTTGAGCACAGGGACCTTGCTTTCCAGCATAGTTGTGGTCATCTCTGGAGGCAGTCAGATGTCTGAATGCAGTAGTTAATTTATGTTCCACTTTGAAGGAGCACGAAGGAGGTTTCTTTAGGTCCGAGTTGTTACATGCAGGGTAAGTGACTACTGAGGTGGTCCATCTGACGGGAAAGCTGGTCAAGAGAAGGAAGACTTCAGTTACTGGAATCATCACAGTGTTATTGTTCTCAAAGTGGTCCTTTGAGCAATGACCCCAGCTTCATCAACCAGAAGGCTGCTTCTTTCATGAAGGACAATTCAGCACAGGTCCTGAGGCCCATGTCCACAATTCAGACACTCAGAACTCTGGAAAGGGGAAGTTATTTCTGTAATTTATTGGTTGACAAAACCTGACCTCATCTGAACTTATTTGATAGAACAAGGTGACTTGAAGTTATGTGAGGCTATGTATAGCCTTTACCTCATTCATGCGTTCTGATTACTGGGTGCTGCTCCGGACTCCACTCAGGGTGTAGTATAATATGTGATATGTATACTTTATTAACTTCCTGAGACTTGAAAAGTTCTCTAATCTGAAACTCGTCTGTATCCAAGATTTTAGGTAAGGGAAGGGACTGTAGAGTTGTAACCACAAATGAGTCTTAATTTTCCTTTTTCTGCATGCAAGTACCTACTAATAATGTTCTTAAGGATAATTTGTTTGGGGAAGTTAAATAGTCTTCCTAAAATTTGATTTAAACTATTAATTTGCTTAGCAAAATCAGATATTGCACATGGGCAAATTCAGCTCTGCTGTGGGAAAATTATCACAAGTTAGGAATTAGTTGCATCTGAATTAATGAGGTTTTATTATAAACACAGAGCAGCATTACTTCCAATGCCTGATTTTCATTAGTACAAAAAAGACCAAATAAAGCTGAAGGAAAAAAAAAAAGAATTGCCTATGCTATGTACGCTGTAAGCATTACAAGTGTTGCTGAATTTTGTATTTGTAAGGGGCTGAAAAGATGTGTATATTGCCTGCCCCCAGTTTGGTTTGGATTAAGGCTGCCACAGAATCCTTTTAGTTCCAGCGGCCTGTGTGTTATTCCTAGACTCCCATTCTCTTATTTTTAAGGTCCTGAGGCTAACAGTTTTCTCAACGAAACAAAGAGGAGACAGATGATTTTTTTTTTTTAATGAGAAGACAGGTGGGCTGCCTGGGGTACAAAGGGCGTTCTGCAAAGTGCAGCAGCACGAGGCGCGGCTGCAGGAGAGGTGGGCTGGTGCAGCAGGGGGTCTGGGCTGGGCAGCCTGGCCTGCGATGGAGCACATGAGCAGGCGGGACCCGCGCCCTGAGGCCCGGCTGTTTCTTTACAGTCACTTATGCTCCTTTTGGGCTGTTTGCAAAGAGGAGCTGTGTGTTTAGTTCCTACTGAGTAGAAGGAAGTTTCCTGTCTTTTAACTATAAATCCACACATAAATACTACATAATAATCTCTTTATTAGACAAAAGTGGTTTTTATCTTGAAGCCTATAGGGTTACTTCCACAGCTGTGGCTCTTTTAAAATCTTGGCCGGCTCACCTTTCTCTGTTTTCTTGCTGTTCTGGACTCTTTCTGGTTTCTCTTTCAAGGGGATGTTGTCACTGTTCTCCAAAGCACACGCTCAGACGGAGCAGCCGGCAGGGTCGCAGACTCCTCACGGGGAGGATTGGGAGAAGGTGTTGATGTAAGCAGATTGGCTGTTTATATCAAATACGCTGGACCAGGGGCCCCAGTAACCACGACCTCCCAAACACCGAGGAGCCTGAAGGATGGCAGGAGACCAGCTCGCCCACGGAGATGCTGTTAGAGCTGGAATAACTTGTGAGCAGAGCTGTCTTCAGTCCTGCGGGGATGCGCAGGCCTGGAGTCCCCGGGCACACAGGGGTCAGGGTTTGGCCAGGTAGTTGTGCTCGAGCCACTGGAGACATGGCCGCCTCCAGTCCGCTGCCCTGATGCACACGATGGGTTCTTCCCGAGGTTTCGTCCTGTGAAGGCTGGGAAAACCCTTGACGACAAACAGGCTGCAGCCGGGGCACATCCCGTGCTCAGAAGCTTCATTATATCAGATGGAAAGATTACAGGCACAGCAATACATTCCAGCATGTCAGAGGGAGGTTATAGCATGAACACTTATTACACGGTAACTAAAATAAGAGCAAATCCACCAGAAAATAGAAAATATTCACTGGGGTGTGTTAAAGAGAGTGCAAGGGTGGGTTTAAAGGAGGGGAAGACGGTGGTGGGAGCGTTCAGCCTGGGCCCAGGCAGCCTTCAACTCACTTTCCACACTGCTGTTGGTTATCGTTTGGAAAAAACGAAACAGGCTAATTTTGTTATGTCTTATTTACAACAATCAATGAATTCCCTGTGGCTTACGGGATAAAGTCCTGGCATACACAGCTCTTTATATGCTGATTCCAATCTAAATCTCTGCCTGATTTCCTGTCGCTTCCTTCCTGCCCATCCCTGGATGCATTTGCACATGAACCTACCACAGTGGTCGGCTGCCAGACCTCTGCATGCCTGGGACGAGTATCCTGTTTCTTACTCCCACTTTCTCTTCCTCTTGGCGGGTTCCACCTCATCTTTCCAGGCTTTGGTTTGAATACCACCTCCTCTATGGAGTCTTTTCTCTCATTCATTCATTCGTTCAATAGATAGTGATTGAGCAGTGTCAGGCACTGTACGGGGTCCCGGGATGGAGGGCAATAATGAGCAAGACTGTCCAGTCCCTGTCCCTTAGGGAATCAGGCTTCTTAGGTATCTTGCCAATCAGGGAAGGAGTCCTGGAGGAAATTACTGTCAAGATGAGAGCTGAAGGCTCAGGAGGCCTCAGCCAAGTACAGGTTCAGTGGCATGCACCGTGGCAAAACGGTATCCTCACAAACTGTTGATTGCTGGCTGTGATCCAGACCTTCCTCTGTCACGTTACATTGTAATGATCTCTGCTGTCCCTGCTTTCATTCGCAGTCTGCGAGCTCCTTAGTAAGGCTCCTGGCTCAGCTTCTTCTGTGTCCCCGGGGTCTAATTCAGTGCCTGGTACTGAAGACTGGCTCAGCTGGGTCTGTAGGAACTAGGGAAGTGTGGTACGAACAGAGACTACTGCTGTCATGTCTGAGACCAGCGGGTCACAGTGGTCGCCACTTCACACATGTTAAACGGCAATCTCATTTATTTTTGCTGTATCCCATTGGCTAGGAAAGTAATTTTTAAAAAGTTGTCATTATTTGGAGATGGAGGAAGCACCTCTCGCATCCTTATAGCTTCATCCCCTCCCCTGGCATTTAGTGGCACCCTTAGTAACCATAGCAGGTCCTGAAGGACTGCCAGGAAGTCCTGTATTAGATACTCTTAGAAGAATGGAAATCACTGGCTGGATCAGGAAGCGAGCTATGAGACTTCCCACGCTGCAATCGAGGGATGCCTCAAAATGCCGTGGGTGCCCTAAATGGACAAGACCGGAGGGAGGAGCAGCAGACCAGCAGATGCCCATGTGAACTGCTGCAGCTTCGGAGGGTCCTGAGTAGATGATGCCAGCAAAGCATCTTGCTGCCTGCTCTGAGGAGTCGATAAGGGATGTGTCTTTATCCAGAGACGGACAGTGGGGGCTGGCTAGGTGCGTAGATGGATGTCTGAAGGATCAAGCCACTCCCTGTGCAAGTAAGCTGACCACGGTTTCTCTAAGAGTCACTTTCTCATCGTATGAATCTGCCTGGATCCCCTGTGGGACTCAGCTTTTGTCCTGGGCTCTGGGAAAGCCAGCCCATTTCGAGCTTTGCAAAGAAGATGAACAGAAATTTCATCTTATTCCTGAGGCCCTTCCTGCCATTCAGCACAGGAGTTGGGCACGACTTCCCTGAGGGACATTCTCTTCTCATTCGGATTGGCTAAGTCATTCCAGTTCCTTGCTCACTCTCAGGAATAAGAAAACATTTTACTCTCTTAGGGACAAGTGCTGGTCCACAGGTAAACACCATACTTCACAATTCCTAAGCCTGTGTGCCCCAAGAACCAATCTTCAATTCCCTTGGATATAGGGGTACAATAGGCAGGTCAGACTTGAGATTCTGAAATCCAGTTGAAGCTAGACATGAACACCAAAGAATAAAATTTACCAGGACAGCAATCTTAATATACAATTAAGAGGGATTCTATAAATGATTGAAGCCATAGAATCCCTGAAAGGCAAAGAAGAGAGGGTTGGGTTTTGTGTTGGTGTAGCTTCCAAGGGTCCTTTCCAACCTGGGGTTTGTGTGGCTCTCAAATGTGAGAGCCATTCAGTGTCTCCAATGGGTCAGATTAGGTGATCTCTTCTTTTCTAAAGCTTTTGTGAGATAACGGTTCATAATTTGCCATTTCTAATTGTTGTTTCTAATAGGGAGACCGCGACCAGAATTCTTCTCTGACTAAAGTCTTAATAGGTATTTTAATCAGCAAATATTTTTCATGCAGCTCTTTGAAGCATTCAGTGGCTGAGGCTACAGAGGGCCTACAGAGACGTGGAAAGTCTGATCCCTTTGCAGGTGGGGTGAGGGAATATGTGATAAATGTCCTGTTTAATGGTTTAGAATAAATACATAAATGGAGGAATGTAAATAGATCCGAGCTTCAGAGGGTTCCCCTCCACCAGGGCTGCAAATTTGTGTTATGAACATGGGGCAGAATTTGGTCCCTGGAGAGGAATGCGTTTTTGGGGTCTCAGAGTCCTGACGGCCCAATGATAACGTACATTTTCTCTTAACTGGTTAAGATGGTGGATGTGTTTGTGTGTGTTTGTCTTCCTTGCGTTTTACAAGAGAAGTTTTAGACCCCTGGAAACTTGAAGCACACC
>NC_091848.1:0-31034 GCF_037783145.1 Equus przewalskii | reverse complement strand
GAGGACACCCTGCAATAAACAAATGATTTCGCTGTAATATGGCAGGTATATCAATAGAAAGATACACAAAATTCAAAGTTATTCCAGAACGAGTGACTAACTTTTACTAGGAAATAGGTAAAGCCAGATAGAAAAAGTTATAACAGAGCCGCCCTCTGAAACAGGAGATGAGATCTGAGAGGTCCATCACGGCTAGACCCCTTGCGAGCGAATCCTCTCCCATTCAATAGGTTGCCTTTTCACTCTGTTGTTTCCTTTGCTGTGCAGAAACTTTTTAGTTTGATATGGTCCTGCTTGTTTATTTTTGTTTTTATTGCCTGCACTTTTGGTGTGACGATCATGAAATCATTGCCAAGACCAAAGTCTGGAAGATTTTCCCCTATGTTTTCTTCTAGGAGTTGTACAGTTTCAGGTCTTACATTCAAGTCTCTAATCCACTTCGAGTTGACTTTCGTGTAGGATATAAGATCTAGTTTCATTCTTCTGCATGTGATTATCCAGTTTTCCCAATGGCATTTATTGATGAGACTGTTCTTCCCCCATTGTGTCTTCTTGGCGTCTTTGTTGTAGATCAGTTGATCTTAGTTGCTTGGATTTATTTCTAGGCTCTCTATTCCATTCCATTGGTCTCTGTGTCTGTCTTTATGCCAGTACCATATTGTTTTGATTGCTGTAGCTTTGCAATATAGTTTGAGATCAGAAATTGCAATGCTTTCAGCTTTGTTCTTCTTTCTCAATATTACATTGGCTCTTCATGGTCTTTTGTGGTTCTATATGACTTATAGAATTGTTTTTCTGTAAAATCTACCCATTGGGATTTTGATAGGGATTTCACTGAATCCATCAACCACTTGGGTGGTGTACATGTTAGCAATATTAAGTCCTTCAGTTCATGAACACTGAATCTCTTTCCATTTGTTTGCGTCATCTTTAATTTCTTTCATTGACGTTTTTAGTTTTATAGTATATAAGTCTTTCACCTCCTTGGTTAAGTTTATTACTAAGTATTTTAATCTTTTTGGTGCTATTGTAAATGGGATTGTTTTCCTAATTTGCTTTTCAGAGAGTTTGCGGTTACTGTATAGAAACACAACTGATTTTTATACATTGATTTGTATCCTGCCACTTTCCTTGACTCGTTTATTAATTCTAACAATTTCTTTATGGAGTCTTTAGGGTTTTCTGTATGTAAGATCATGTTGTCTACAAGCGGGGACAGGTTTACTTCTTCCCTTCCAATTTGGATGTCTTTTATTTCTTTTTCTTGTCTAATTGCTCTGGCTAGAACTTCCAGTCCTATGTTGAATAAAAATGGTGAGACTGTACACCCTTGTCTTGTTTCTGATCTTAGAGGAAAAGCTTTCATCTTTTCACCATTGAGATGATGTTAGCAGTGGGATTTTCTTACACACACTTTATTATATTGAGGTAATTCCTTCTATTCCTAATTTGAGAGTTCTTATGCTGAAAAGGTGTTGAATTTTGTCAAATGCTTTTTTCTGCATATATTAAAATGATCACCTGATTCTATCCCTTAATCTGTTAATTGATTTTCATATGTTGAACTAATTTTGCATCCCAGGGATAAATCCTACTTGGTTGTGGTGTATGGTCAAATTTTACATCTATATTCGTCAGGGATGTTGGCCTATAGTTTTTTCTTGTGGTGTTTTTGTCTAGCTTTGGTACCAGGATAATGCTGACCTCATAAAATGAGTTTGGAAGGATTCCTTCCTCTGCAATTTTTTGGAAGAGTTGGAGAAGGATTGGTATTAATTTTTCTTTAACTATTTGGTAGAATTCACCAGTGAAGCCACCTAGTTTTTGGCTTTTCTTTTTTGGGAGAGTTTTGATAGCTGAATCAATCTCCATACTAGTTATAGGACTGTTCATATTTTCTATTTCTTCATGACTTAGTCTTGATAAGTTGTCTATTTCTAGGAATTTATCCACTTCTTCTAGGACATTTAATTTATTGGCATATAATTGTTCATGGTTGCCACTTATAATTCTTTTTATTTCTGTGGTATTAGTTGTAATGTCTCCTTTCATTTTTGATTTTCAGATTTTTTTTTTTAATTTAGCTGATGGCTTGTCAATTTTCCTTATCTTTTTCAAAAGCCCTTAGTTCCATTGATTTTTTTCTATTATTTTTCTATTTTCTATTTTGTTTATTTTTGCTCTAATCTTAGTTATTTCCTTCCTTCTGATAGCTTTGGGCTTTGTTCTTTTTCTAGTTACTTGGGATGTAAAGTTAGGTTGTTTGAGGTCTTTCCTCTTTTTTTGTTTAGTGTGGGTGTTTATCACAGTAAACTTCCCTCTTAGTACCACTTTTGCTGTATCCCATAAGTTTTCGTATGCTGTGTTTTAATTTTTATCTGTCTCAAGGTATTTTCTTTCTTTCTTTTTTTAAAGATTGGCACCTGAGCTAACAACTGTTGCCTATCTTCTTCTTATTTTTTTTAATTGCTTTCTCTCCCCAAATCCCCCCCCCAGTACATAGTTGTATATTTTAGTTGTGGGTCCTTCTAGTTGCAGCATGTGGGATGCCGCCTTAGCATGGCCTGATGAGTGGTGCCATGTCTGCACCCAGGATCTGAACCAGTGAAACCCCAGGCTGCTGAAGCCGAAAGCACGAACTTAACCACTGAGCCACTAGGCCGGCCCCTCAAGGTATTTTCTAATGTCTTTTTTGATATCTTCTTTGACCCAATGATTGTTCAAGAGTGTGATGTCTAATTTCCACGTTTGTGAGTTTTCCAGTTTCTTTTTGCTATTGATTTCTAGTTTCACTCCATTGTGGTCACTAAAGACACTTGGTATGATTTCAATGTTCTTAAAATTTTACCTTTGTTAAGATTTGTCTTGTGATCTAACATGTGGTCTGTCCTGAAGAAAGTTCCTTATGCGATTGTGAAGAATGTGTATTCTGCTGCTGTTGGGTGAAATGTTCTGTACATGTCCATTAGGTCCAATTTGTCTATAGTATTGTTCAAGTCTGCTGTTTCCCTATTGATCTATCTGGATATTCTAGTTTTCTATGTTTTTAACCAAAGGAAAAGGTATAATGTGCTGAAAATACTGAATAGCTAAATATTTAAATAACTATAGATAACTATATATTTAAATAACTATAAATAACTATTTATATAAATATAAATAACTATATAACAAAATAGCTAAAAATTTATTTTTTGTTAAAAGACATTTGTTAAAGAAAGCATAAATAAAATATTAAACATTTTGTAGAAGAAAATAAGATAAAGTTTGACTATAATTGCAACATATTTCATGATCTGATTTGATAAAATCAGTTTGTACTACTTTTTAAATAGTACACATTGTCTTAAAAAAATAACATACAATTTTTTATCTTTGGAATTTATCCAACTTGCCTGGATGATTTCGTAGCCCCTGAAACATTTTGGTTAAAAATTAGCATCAGTAATCTATTCTGCTTTGGCTTTCTGTGGCTGTTACTATTTGCAGCTATTTACACGTCCTGGGCATAGGGGTCTAGAACAGCTGAGGATGGAATAGCTTATGCTAAGTACTTGAAATGCCACATTTGGCAGTTAGTAGCTTTTGCTCTCACGGACTCTTCCTCTCCGACGAAAAAACGCATTTTTTTTTTTTTTGAAAATGATGTGGATGAGGATGGAGATGAGGATAAGGGGCAAATTATTGAAAAGAAAATTGTTATTCTATCCAAAACCATATACTAGCATATATCTGAATTCAGAACATCTCAAAAGATCAAAATAGACAATTTGCAAAAATTATGCTTCACTTTTGAAGAAGAAACATACATAAGGAAGGAAAATGAGGGAGTGCTCAGGCTTTAGGACCCTTGATTAACCATTAAAGGATGCTCGCCCTTTGTTTATGTCCCAGAGGTTTTTATACACTGGAGCACTGCACCCAGCAATTTGGGGATCAACAAAAGGGACAGCCAAAGGATTGGGGATCGTCTTTCTTTTGTAAAGGAAAAGTGTCATTGTGCGCCCAGGACTGTCTGAGGCAGAGTGATTTTAGGAAAGTACGCGAGATAGTTGAAGATTAGAAATTGCCTGTGTACCTCTTTGGAATTCTCAGTTTGATGACTACCAATCTAAATCATAACTTTTGTGAATAGGAGAGAGCTGGAAAAACAGAGGGGAGGAGAGAAGCAGAAAGGAAACAGCAATGGCTTAACTTCGCAGTAGGTTAGAGCCTAGTGGAAAGCTGCACGGGGAGAAATTCACGATACAGGGGTGACCAAGGAACGTGAAATGTCGTTGTGGTAGGTTTCTGAGATGGCTCCCAACGATCCTCACCTCCTGGTATTCATGTCCTCGGGTAGCGTCGTCCCATTGAGTGTGCAGTGGACCTAGTGACTTGCTTCTAACAAATAATACTACAGAAGTGATTAGATGTCATCTCCAGGTTAGATTACAAGAAGACTTTGACTTCTGTCTGTCTGTCTCTCCTTCTCTCTCTGACCTCACCCTGGGGGAAACAAGCTGCGCATTCTGAGTAGCTGCATTCAGAGGTCCTCAAGGCAAAGAACTGAGGTTTCCTACCGACAAACAGCCAGAACTGAGACCGGCCACCAGCCACACGAGTGAGCCTGGAGCGCCCCCTACTGAGGCGTCTGCAGCTCATCCCTTGATTGCAGCCACGTGAGACCCTGTGAGTCCAAGGCATGCGGCTAATCTGTGCCTCTATTCCTGACTCCAGAAACTGTGAGAATAACTGCCGTTTTCAGCTGCTAGGTTTTGGGGTAATGTGGTATGCAACAATGGGGAACTAGTACAGACACGATTATCTAATATTCTATTTTTAAGTTGTTTAAGTGCTTAGTGTGTAACTATTATCAAGTGAAATACAAAAGACTAGTGTAGCGTCCTTACCTTAAGAATCAGTATCAGAAGTCCCATGATTGTAGCACAAACATATGTAGGCACACACATATATACACAAAAGAAGATGAATTCAAAGAGCTGAACTCTCTAAGACTTTCCAGTTCTCAAAGGCACCGCTCCTCATGTTCAGTCCATCCCGATCTTCTCTGCAGGCTCACTTCCATTTCCCCCCGCAAACACAGTGCACGCCCAGGCACACACACTGGAGAACCACGTTCTATCACTAACCAGGTTGACTATTGCTGTTGGATGGAGGCTAGGTAGTTTATGAAGCATCTGACACACAATTCACACTGTAATTCAAATTTGGAGAAAAATACCATTACATTGTTGTTTTCTATAACTACCTTGACTCATGGAAATTGATCTAATTAGTTCTTGCCACAATTGCACCAATGTTTTATTACCTATGAAATAGAATTACACATCTGTAGTTTTAAGAATTTAGTGAGAGTTAAAATGACTACAGGTTAATAAAGCTGTCTAGAGCTTCCCTTACAGCATATTTGACTTGTGATGTCTCGTTTTTGATGAAATAGCATTTTCTACCCACAGAAGGCATTCTCTTCTTACGAGGTTTTGGCAAGTGTCAGCACCTCTCATGGAGACAGACATCAGCCTTATATCCTGAGCAGAGATACTGATTGGATTATTTACTTTTTTAAAGAGTCAAAATATTGCAAGGTGACATTCGTACTACATATATTGTTCACTTAGGAATGGTTTAATTTATTCATACATTTGAACCTCTTCGTAGCACCGTCCTCATGTTCCTTGCTTGAAAACTCATTGCTTTGTCCCTTGTTCTTTCTGACATTTGAGTAGCTCACATGGAGTCTGCCACATACTCGTCCTATACTGCACTTGTTACAAAAAATAAATAGTTCTAATCCTCAAATACATTTTATTTCCATTTCAATAAGATATACTCTTGTTATAGAAGAATTTTCTCTTGTGAAAGTGTGTACTATGCACAGAATAAACCACATTACTCACACTTGGTCCATTTTTCCATTTGGAATATGCTTATGTAGAAGGAGAATGTTTCCACCAAATAAAGAGCTGCCATAGATGTTATTCTGAACTAAGAAATCCACTATAAATTTGAGTAAATGCAGCTCTGATTAAATAGTCTCAGTGCTTTGTAGAAATAACCTTGGCTGATTGTTTTCCAGGGCGATCATTAAAGGATGAGGCAGAATGTTTGATCTGCAGTGTTACCGGCAAGTTTTGCTGGTTTGCCTCTCCATAAATGATCAGCCAATGGGACTTCTATGCTTGTGACAGGTTCCAAGCAACCCATCTCTCTCAACCTTATGTCCATCTGACCACCAAATGGTATTTGTCATCAATTCGTCATCCTCTTCTCTTCATGTCTACTGCAGCGCTTTTCTTCAGATCCTCATTTCCCCCCTTCTTTTAAGTTCAAATGTTTTATAATTTACTTTGAAATAGTTTCAAATGTATACAAAAGTAGGCAGAACTCCCATACCCCCTTGAACCAGAATACTCAATTGTTAGCATTTTACCACATTTGCCCCATTCTGCCCCTCTTTCTCTCTCTCCATGTAAACATTTATATGTATATATGCAAACACCACATGTATATGTGTATGTATATAAATACACATACACCTTAGTCGTTTTCAGAGCCTTCTGAGAGCCAGCTGCAGAGGTGATGCCACGTGGTTACTGAATGCTCGAACCCTCTAGTGTGTATTTCTCCAAAACTAGACCATATGCCTATGTAACTACCATAGACCTGGTTTGGTGGGTTATTCAACATTGGTATAACACCAATATCAACTTCTCAGACCCCGTTCCAAGTCTGCTTACTGTTCTGCTGTGGCAGATCAAAGATGGCTGCAATAACTTTGCTATTTCTCCCGCTGAGATGTGCTGTCTAATTCCTTTACTCTTGAATCTGGGCTGACAGTAATGATTGCTTACCAATACAGTGCATGGAGCCTTGAGCTGCCATAGAAGAAGTCTGATTCCCTGAGACCACTACGCAGGAGTGGCCACATGTAAGCACTTTCTTTGACAATCCCACCTCAGCCCAGCCTTCAAACCATCCCTGCAAAGACTCTAGAAATATGATTGAAGACGTATTGGTCCCTCCAGAACTCCCCACTTGCCAATGTTCAATACCATGTTGAACCTAAGAATTGTTCAGGCAAGCCCAGCCCAAATTCCTGACCTAAAAAAATCTCATGAGATATAATGCAATGGCTGTTGCTTTGTGTCACTGAGTTGTAGGTACCATTTTAGCCAGAAACAGATAATCAAAATATCTCACAATGCCTCATTTCTATTTCTAGTCCAATATCCTAGAAATATGCTTACATTTAGTTGTCATGTATAATACACTCCTTCAATCTGAAACAATTTTTGAGTCTTTTATGTTCTTGCTAGTTTTGAAGAGAACAGGCCTCACAGCCTGGAGGATGGGTTTTAGCCTGACCCATCTGAAGAGTCCTCCTGGCCAGACTCAGATCATGCATTTTTGGCAGGAAAACCACGGAAGGGATGCTGTGCTCTTTGCAATGCATCACATCAGGAAGCACACACTGTCAATTTGTCCCAACACTGGTGATATCAATTTTGATGACCTGGTCTTGGTGGTGTCTAATAGCTTTCTCCTCCTCAAATTCACAGTTTTTCCATTGGCAATTGGTTTGTAATTGATGGAGAGGTATTCAAGATTACAGTACTATCCTGTTCCTCAAACTCTGCCTACCAGGCCTGGTGTCTGTGGACCATTCCAACTGAATCAGCCTCATCTTATGGCTGTCAAATGGTGATGCTCTATTTCCAACATTTATAGGAATTCTACGGGGAGGAATAGCTTTCCCTTTCTCTGCCATTTACTTACTTGCATACTTAATAATATATATCAGCATACATCAATAGGTTTTATTTTATTAAATAGATGGTAATCCATTACTATTATTATTTTCATACTCAACTCATCCTCAGTTTGTCCCTTAGAAGTCCCTTCAAACTGGTTATTTTGCCCTTTTGGGATGTCTTTATTAATTCTGAGGATTTATTTACTTTTTTGCACAAGATCTTTAAGGTATATCTTGGACCTTATATTCCTGCCCCCATCTTGGAATCAGCAATTTCTCCTTTAATGGAAGATGATATTTAGAAAGTAAGCTCTGAGCACTTGGAGCATCATTGTTTCTGGTTTTCTCAGAATGAGGAAGCATATGTATTACACTCATCTAATGTCTATCTGTGTGTGTGACATACACACACTATGCACATATATACTATGAGTTCACACTGATGCCTCATATTATTATCTAATGTCTAACGGTTCTTCAAGTCTTCTCCATATCGTGATCATATTACATCTCCTCCGGCGCTGAGAAACTTAACTCAATGTATTTATTCACTTTCTCAATTTGCTTATTTGTCTGATGTAACCCATCTCCCAGCACATAAACCAATTCCTCCTGTTGCAGCCTCTGCAGCAGCCCCATCTCCCAGACCTGCCATCTCATGCCTCTGTGGGGCTCCTCAACTCTGGCCTGATTCTTCCTGTGGCTCCGCAACACTCCCTCATTGCCCCATGTGTTTGGCTGCTGAACTGACTGTACCAGGAAGGAGGAGATGGTAGAAGAAGGGAAAATGCGAAGGGGTAGAAGCCCTCATTCTTTCTTCTCAAATTATTGTAATACTTTCTTGCCACTTCTACCCTGTCCTGATTTTCCTCCATCTCGTCTCTTTTTTATCCTACAAACTGAAAACAGACTCTTCTTAGAAAGAGTACAATGTGTAGTGACAGAAATATAAAGTTGGAAATCGACAATCCAAGTATGCAGCCTCACCTTTGCTCAGACTTCACTGTGTTACTTTGGTCCTTTACTTAACCTATCCGAGCCTCGGTTTCAAAGAGGGAAATAATGCTTATTTTGCAGGGGTGTTGTAAGGCTTCAGATTGAATACATGGAATACCAAGGACATAACTGTAGTTGTTGTGGTGGTGATAATTATCACCATGAGAAATTTCTTTCTCTTCTTCTTCTCCTGAAAGCCCCCCAGTACATAGTCGTATATTCTAGTTATGAGTGCCTCTGGTTGTGCTATGTGGGATGCCACCTCAGCATGGCCCGACGAGTGAGGCCATCTCTGCGCCCAGGATCCAAACGGGCAAAACCTCCGCCACTGAAGCAGGGCATGGGACCACAACCACTCGGCCACAGGGCCGGCCCCATCATGAGAAATTCTAACATGATTCTGAAACTACTTTTTAAAACACTTCAATATGAAATTCAACAAAATTTGTTAAAAATACCTTGCAATAGGTCTCCTCATCTAAGGATAAAACCTAACCTCATGTCTGGCTTAGGAGATTCTCCATGAGCTGGCTCCCAGCTCACACCCCCAGCCTCACTTCCCAACTCTCCCCAGTTGTCACTACACTGCAGCCCACCTAAAGGCTTTGCATTTCCTTGACTTTGGCATATTGTTCTCTTTCTATGCTTTGCATGTGCTATTGCCCCAACTTAAAGTACTCTTTTCCTAATTCTTCAGTTTGTGTAAACCTTTACTTACCCTTCAAGATTCAGAGTAGGCTCCTCTCCTCTGGAAGCCTCCCTTGACCATCTCCAAGACAAGTAGAATTAACCCTTCCGTCCACTGGAGCTTCACTGTGACTTGTGACTCTCAGGTGTCTCTATTGTGTACAGCACTTGTCACGACATACAGCAACTATTTATACACACACACACACACACCACATTTGCCTTACTAGGCTGTGAGCTCATTGAGGATAAATACTACATCTTGTTTATTTTGATATTCCCAGGATGTACAGTTTTGGTCCAATAGTTTAATCTTACTGATAATAAACCTTCAATAAATATTGGCTTAATAAAAAATCCTTATAATGGTCATAATGTCCAGTAATGATTCATCATTTAGAACTACTAGCTATTCAGTACTGTGCTAAGCACAATCTGCTCTTTATATAAAATAAACAGCATAAAACCCTGTTGTGTTCATTCTAAAAAATCTCTACCCTATAAATTAGGAAATAAGTCTCAGCAGAGTTACTAAATTGGATAAGTTCACAGTTTCTAGTAGAACTGACATTAGGGTCTATTAATATATCTGTAATGCAGAAAATATGTAACATATTGATAAATAAATGAAAAGTAATGGGATATATTGGAATATATGAGGAAGCCATTTGGTGTAAAACTAATTCGTCCTGATCTTGTTTTTCCAAAAGGGCCTGACGTGGCCTGTTGAGCGTGCATTGTACATCTGCTTTAAACCTTTACTATGCCCCAAAGACAAGGATGATGCCCTTAAAGATAGGGATGCAGCTTCCCTCATATCGGCATTTCTTTAAGGATAAGCATCTCTTCCTGGGAACTAAGGATTAATTACTGAACTGCTGTGCTCACCTTGTGACCACCGACCTGCTGACCGCCCACCTGCTGTGCCAGCCAAGCATCTCTTGACAGTAGTAAAAGAGGTATTCCTGTCATATGTGATGTATGCTCTTTATTCCAAGAAGCTATATAAGCACTCTGTACACCCCACTTCTTTGGTGCCTTTCCTTCTTTGGGGAAGGAATGCCCCAGGCTATAGTCCTCAGATCTGGCTCATAATAAACTCACCCCAATTTTGATTTACAGATTAATTATGGATTATTTGCATCAGTAATATACATAAATACCACGTAAACATAAAGGTAACTATCATTTTAAAATAGGCTTGTCACATTTATTACGCACTGTATTTTCACTTTGACACAAGTCATTAAAAATAATGAAAGTAAATGTTGAGGGTTTAGCTAAACCGTTCCACAGTATTGCTGCCTCTGCATCCATTTGTGTGGCCCAGCCACCTAGAGGGGCCTTGAACTGACACTAACCCCTCCCAAGAGCCATTCCCTAGACAACACATTCCCTGAGTTCAAGTAACTGTCAGTGTCTTCTGTGGCTCCCCAGCTGCCCTGCCTCCCAGGGCCTGTCCTTTGCACATCCCTTAGACAAGGCCCCATAACACTTTCAAAACCCAGCTCTTTTTCATTTGAATTGACCAATTTGGCCTTAGCCTGGGGAACCCCAGAGCACTCCACTCGTGGACCCTAGTAAAGTCATGTGCCCCAGGCCCTGCCTGCACTCTGCCTTGACCTCCCCACACGGCACCTTGAGACAGTCCATGAACCTCCCCCAGGATCTGTGAGTAATAAACTTCCGTGTTTCACTTCCCTAGTTGTCTTTTGTTAAACCAAGGCTCACCCCAGGGCTGTACTTAACAAATGCTAACTGAACAAAGTCAGGGCAGTACACCGTGTGCAGAGGGAATGTGCTCAACAGTTTACATGCGGTGACTCCTTTAATGAGTCACAGATGGGAGAACTCCGCTTCAGAGAATCATTGGACATCGCACAGCCGGTGAACGACCGAGCCAGAAATTCTCTGTTCTATCCGTTTCAAAGTTTACTTTGCTGAGCCACCTTGCAATCTTAGAATTTTCAAAATATAAACAGAGCCATCCCTTATATCCAAGAAGACAAAATATACTATAGATTTGGGTGTAAGAAAAAAATTAGATAGGAAATACATTTTAAAAAGAGAAATTGATAATGGTCTGAGGCAGGGTTTGGAAAACTTTCTGTGAAGGGACAGATAGTAAGTATTTTAGGCTTTGTGGGCCACAAAGCCCATCACAACTACTCAGTTCTGCGGTAAGAGGATAAAAAAGCTGAGGGTAATACATAAATGAATGTGTCTTTATCCAACATACTTTATTTACAACAATAGTAGGTGGGCCATAGGTTGCTGAGCCCTGGACTAAGGAACTGGATATCCTTTGTTTTCCCATTGAGGTCACATTGATTTATCACATTGTATAAATTTCAGGTGCACATCATTATATTTCACCCTGTGTAGACTACATTGGGTTCCCCACCAAAAGCCTGTTGCCATTGGTCCCCATACATATGTGCCCCTTTACCTCTTGTCTTCCCCACCCCTCTTCCCCCTGGTAACCTCCAATCTGTTCTCTATATGTATGTTGTTTTTTTTTTATCTTCCACATAAGAGTGAAATCATATGGTATTTGTCTTTCTCCATCTGACTTATTTTGCTCAGCATAATACCCTTAAGGTGGAACTGGATATTCTTAACCATAAAAAATATTGAAAACAAACTGTTGAGACTCATATAATATTTCTAAGCCTATCCTCCAAAGGAGAAAGCAAGAAGTATAGGGATGACATGACACAATACAAGGAAACAGAGTACAAGTGAGCCTCAAGACAAACATGAAAATGCCAAAAAGGGAAAGTGCCATTGGGCAGGTAATGTGTGGGATATTGTGTAAAGATACAGGCTTGATGGAACGAGTTCCTCAGAAATATGTGGTCGCTAATTTACAGTCATTTTGAAATCAGAAGTAAATACTTTTCACTACCGAGTATACATCCATGTAGAATTATTTTATTGTTAAACATATAATATTTTAGCATCAAAGAAATCTGTGAAAACTGTTCTCATACATATTGTAATAACTCAGAGCAATTGCTCTTAAACGTTAGTGTATACTAAAAGCACTTGAAATGCTTATTAAATATGTTGAGTCTAGAGTCCCAACCCCAGAGATACTGACTCAGTGAGTCTTGGGTGGGGCACCCCAAGGTATTCTCATGAGGATGGTCCCAGAACCACACATGAGAAATTCTCAGCTAATGCAGTAATTACGTTTAATTCCAAACTGTTAGGTTCAGAAGCAGATATTCTCAGGTTTGAAGAGAGAAAGCAGATACTAGAAGCCGAGCGAGGTATATAAACCATGGTTCTCAAAGCTACTCTATCAGCATCACCTGGGAACTGTTAGCTCTCCAAATCACAGGGCTCTAGCCTTCATCTAGTAATCAGTTACTCATGGGGTAGGCCCCCACCTTCTGTGGTGTAACAAGCTCTCCAGGGGATTCTCACGCATGCTCAAGTTTGAGAGCCCCTGGCATTGCCAGTGTTACAGAAGTAGCAGAAGTAATTGATTTCAGCTGAAGACTTGAGCGAGCAGCTTCATGAGAAAGGCGGCCTAGTCAAGAATCATAACTTGAACATCTTTTCATGTGCCTCTTAGCCGTCTGTATATTTTCTTTGGAAAAATGTCTGTTCAGATTCTCTTCCTATTTTTTGATTGTTTGTTTTGTTGTTGTTGAGATGTGTGAGTTCTTTGTATATGTTGGATATTAACCCCTTATCAGATATATGATTTGCAAATATCTTCTCCCAGTTGATGGGTTGTCTTTTCATTTTGTTGATGGTTTCCTTTACTGTGCAGATTTTTAGTTTGATGTAGTCTCATTTGTTTATTTTTTCTTTTGTTTCCCTTGCCTGAGGAGACATGATAGTCAAAAAGATACTCCTAAGATCAGTGTCAAAGAGCATACTTCGTATATTTTCTTCTGGGAGTTTTATGATTTCTGGTCTTGCATTCAAGTCGTTAATCCATTTTGAGTTAACTTTTGTGAATAGTGTATGATAGTGGTCTACTTTCATTCTTTTGCATGTGGCTGTCAGTTTTCCCAACACCATTTATTGAAGAGACTTTCCTTTCTCCATTGTATGTTCTTGGCTCCTTCGTTGAAGACTAGCTGTCCACACATGTGCAGTTTTATATCTGGCCTCTGAGTTCAGTTACATTGATCTGAGTGTCTGTTTTTCTGCCATTACCATGCTGTTTTGACCACTATCTCTTTTTAGTATGTTTTAAAATCTGTGAGTGTGATACTTCCAGCTTTGTTCTTTTTTCTCAGGATTGCTTTGGCTACTCAGGGTCTTTTGTTGCGCCATATAAATTTTAGGATTCTTTGTTCTATTTTGGTGGAAAATGTCGTTGGCATGTTGATAGAGATTGTATTGCGTCTGTAGATTGCTTTAAGTAATACAGAAGTTTTAGCTATGTTAATTCTTCTAATCGATGAGCGTGGACCATCTTTCCATTTATTTATGTCTTCAATTTCTTTCAACAATGTCTTATAGTTTTCAGTATATGGGTCTTTCACCTCCTTGGTTAAGCTTATTCCTAGGTACTTTCTTCGTTTTGTTGCGATTGTAAATGGGATTGTATTCTTGATTTCTCTCTTTACTAGTTCATTGTTAGTGTATAGAAATGCAGCTGACTTTTGTATGTTGAATTTGTACCCTGCAACTCTTCTGTATTCATTAAATATTTCTAATAGTTTTTTGGTGGATTCTTGAGGGGTTTCTATATATAGAATCATGTCATCCACAAATATTGACAGTTTTACTTCTTCTTTTCCAATTTGGATAACTTTTATTTCTTTTTATTGCCTAATTTCTCTGGTTAGGACTTCCCATACTATGTTGAATAACACTGGTGAGAGCAGGCATCTTTGTCTTGTTCTTGTTCTTAGAGGAAGAGCTTTCAGTTTTTCACTGTTGAGTATGATGTTGGTTGTGGGTTTGTCATATATGACCTTTATTATGTTGAGGCGTTTTCCTTTTAAACCCATTTTATTTAGAGTTTTTATCATAAATGGATGTTGAATCTTGTCAAATGCTTTCTCTGCATCTGTTGAGAGGATCGTGTGATTTTTATTCTTCATTTTGTTAATGTGGTGTATCGTGTTGATTGATTATCCAATGTTGAACCACCTTTGTGTCCCTGCAATAAATTGCTCTTCACCGTGGTGTATGGTCCTTTTAATGCATTGTTGTATTTGATTTACTATTATTTTTTGAGGATTTTTGCATCTGTGTTCATCAGCAATGTTGGCCTGTAATTTTCCTTTTTTGTGTTACCCTTGTCTGATTTTGGTATCAGGGTAATGAATTAAATGATTTAGGAAGTGTCTCCGCCTCCTCAATTTCTTGGAAGAGTTTGGAAAGAGTAGGTATGAAATCTTTGAATGTTTTGTAGAATTCACCTGAGAAATCATCTGGTCCTGGACTTTTATTTTTTGGGAGATTTTTGATTACTATTTCAATGTTTTTACTTCTGATTGGTCTATTTAGATTCTCTATTTCTTCTTGATTCAGGTTTGGAGGTTGCACAATTATAAGAATTTATCCATTTCTTTTAGATTATCCAATTTCCTGGTATAGTTTTTCATAGTATTCTCTTATAATACTTTGTATTTTTGTGGTATCCATTGTAATTTCCCCTCTTTCATTTATGATTTGATTTATTTGAGCCTTCTCTGCTTCTTTCTTAGTCTAGCTAAAGGTTTGTCGATTTTGTTTATCTTTTCAAAGAATCAGCTCTTAGTTTCATTAATCTTTTCTGTTGTCTTTTAGTCTGTCATATTTCTGCTTTGATTTTTATTACTTCCTTTCTTCTACTGAATTTTGGCTTCATTTGTTCTTTTTCTAGTTCTTTAGGTGTAGTGTTAGATTCTTTGAGGTTTTTCTTGTTTCTTGAGGTAGGTCTGTATTGCCATATAGTTCCCTCTTAGTACTGCTTTTGCTGCATCACATAGGTTTTGGTGGGTTGTGTTTCCATTTTTATTTGTCTCCAGGTATTTTTCAATTTCTCCTTTGATTTCTTCATTGATCCAATTGTTTTTTCAGTAGCATGTTGTTTAGTCTCCACAGATTTGTGACTTTTCCAGCTTTCCTCTTGTAATTGATTTCTAGTTTCATACCATTATGGTCAGAAAAGATGCTTGATATGATTTCAATCATCTTAAATTTATTTGGACCTGTTTTTGTTCTCAACATATGGTCTACCTAAGAATGTTCCATGTGCACTTGAGAAGAATGTACATTCTGCTGTTTTTGGATGGAAGCTTCTACATATATCTGTTAAGTCCATCTGGTCTGATATTTCATTTAGGGCCAATGTTCCTTGTTGACTATGTCTATATGACCTATCCATTGATGTAAGTGAGATATTAACATACCCTACTATTACTGTGTGCTCTCAATGTCTCCTTTTGGGTCTGTTAACGGCTGCTTTATATACTTGTTCTCCTATGTTAGGTGCATATACATTAATGAATGTTGTCTTCTTTGTGGAAGATCCCCTTTATTATTATTATTATTATTATATAATGTCCATCTTTATCTCTTGTTATCTTTTGGGGCTTGAAGTCTATTTTTCCTGATCTAAGTATGACTACACTCACTTTCTTTTGCTTGTCATTTGCTTAGAGTATCATCTTCCATCCTTTCACTCTGAACCTATGTTTTTCTTTAGAGCTGAGATGGGTCTGCTGGAGGCAGTGTATAGTTGGGTCTTTTTTTTAAATCTATGCAGCCACTCTTTACCTTTCAACTGGTAAATTCAATCTATTTACATTTAGGGTGATTATTGATATATGAAGGCTGCAATTGCCATTTTATCTTTTGTTTTATTGCTGTTCTCTATTTCCATTGTTTTTTTTTTCCTTGTGTTTATGTCTACCATTTCAGTTCAGTGGTTTTCTGTGACGTGTTTCTCAGTTTCCTGTTTTTTTTGTGTTTTGCGACTCTGCTCTGAATTTTTGTTTTGTGGCTACTATAAGGTTTGTATCAAAGATCTCATAGATGTGTTAGTCCTTTTTTTCTTGATAGCATCTTATCTCCATTTGCTTATGCAGGTTCCATTCTTTTCCTCTGCCCCTTCCATGTTGTTGTTGTTACAAATTATCCTTTTTTGTATTGTGAGTTTGCTACTAAACTGAAGTAGTTATAGTTATTTTTGATGCTTTCTTTCCCTCTAGCCTTTATGTTATAATTAAGTATTTACTAATCTATTCTGATATAGAATTGTAATTTTCCAATTCTGTCCGTTGGTTTATCACCATTCTCAAAGCTTGTATATTTTTACTTTTTTTTTCAAGTACAGGAGCACCTTTCAATGTTTCTTATAAGGCAGATCTAGTGGCAATGAACTCCTTCAGCTTTTGTTTGTCTTGGAAAGCCTTTATTTCTCTTTCATATCTTAAGGATAACTTTGCTGGATCGAGTATTCTTGGCTGACAGTTTTTATCTTTCAATATTTTGAATATATCATTCCACTCTCTCCTAGCATGTAGACTTTCTGCTGAGAAATTTGCTAACAGGTAGTGGAGGTTCCTTTGTAAGTTATTTTCTTCTCTCTGGCTGCCTTTAATATTCTTTCTTTGTCATTGACTTTGTATAGTTTTAAGGTGCGCCTTGGAGAAAGTCTTAAGCGTTGAGATAATTAGGAGTTCCATAATCTTCACACACTTGTATATCTAGCTCCTTCCCCAGTTTTGGGAAGTTCTCAGGTATTATTTCTTTGAATAAGCTCTCTGCTCTCTGCTTCCTCTCTTCTCCTTTTGGGACACCCATTATCTTTATGTTGCTTTTTCCAACTGAGTCAGATATTTTGTGTTGAATTTCTCCATTTTTTAAAATCTTAGTTCTTTCACCTGAATCATTTCTAGATTTCTCCCTTTGAGCTTGCTAATTCTGTCTTCCATATAGTCTGTTCTGTTTCTGGTGCTTTCTACTTTATCCCTCATCTCATTAATTGTCTTCTTCAGCTCCAGAATTTTTGTTTGTGTTTCTTTAGAGTTTTAATCTCTTTGGTGAAGTACTCCTTCTGTTCACTCATTTTATTCCTGAGGTCATTGAACTGACTTTCTGAATTTTGTTATTCATTTTCTTCATGACAGCTATTTTTAATTCTCTGGCAGTTAGATCATAATCTTCCTTGACTTCAAGTTTAGTTTCTGAAGAGTTGTCATTGTCTTTTTGTCCTACCATGTTACCGTAGTTCTTCATGGTGCTTGATGAGTTGTTCCTCTGCCAGCACATTTGTGGTAGCAAACACCTTTTTTATTTGGGTGAGGCTTTGTTTATTTTGGTTCTGAGCTGCTTCTGATGGTATTTGAGAGCCTTCACTTTCCACCCTCCACTGCCTCTGCCAGTGGCATCGTCAGTGCCCTGTTTGTGCTGCTTGTACCTTGGAGGTTGCTGGTTCCTGGCTGATTACAATGTCACTGCAGTCACAGGTGTCACCATCGGTGTCACTGAGCCACAAGCACCTCTACGGCTTCTAGGGTTGCTTAGGTCATGAGTTCCCTACTGTGGTGGGGGAGGAGGAATGGGAGGCAGGAGCCAGGGACACAGGGAACATTGAGGTTTGTTGGCTCTGTAGGAAGTGCTGCTATAGGTAGAGGGGGGCAAAGTTGTGAGTGCCTCTGCCGCTGGGGGGGACCAGGGTTGTGTCCTCTGCTGTTGCTGTAACCTGGCCTTCCATGAGCTGTCCATGGGCTTGGGTGCTGCTACCATGTGTACTGCCTGCACTGTTGCTCCCGGGTTACCTGGGGGTGCTGGCAACACCATTGCTGGGGGTATTGAGTTCATGGGTGTCCCTGCTAATCCCAGGGGCCCAAGGTCTTGTATGCAGCCCCTACTGCTGGTAATACTGCTGTTGGGGGTGCCACTGCTGGGAGCTGGGTTGTGGGCACTGCTGAAGCTCCTGAAGCCTCAGGTCTCAGTTGCCACCTGCCACTGCTGGGGAAGGGGGAAGGGCTGAACTGAAAGTGCCACCACAAAGTACACTGGCACTGCCTCCTCTCCTGGGGGTATCTGTATTTGGGATGCAGCCCCTGCTGCTGGAAGGGCCAGTGTTGGAGGCACCACCACTGAGGGAGGGGAAGACGGCTGGATCACGGGTACCACTGCATTCCCTGAAGCCTCAGGTCAGAGACACCACCTGCCACTGCTGGAGGAGGGATAAGGGCTGAACTGCCAGCACGACTGCTGCTCCTGCAGCCTCTGGTCTCTGACATATGTGCTTTTTGGAACCTCAGGTTGCAGCACTGCTGCCACTGCCAGGGTATCTCTCTTGGGTGCAGTTCCTGCTGCTGGAGGACTAGTGTTGGAGATGCCACCAACAGGGGAGGAGGAGGGAGCTGGGTCACGGGTATTGTCATGGTTCCCAGAGTCTCCCATGGTGGGCCACAGTGATTCCTGGCCCCTTGGGAGCATAGACTGCCTAGATTCCCAGGGCCTCCATTTGTGGGGGTTACCTCAGTTCCTGGGGCCTCTTAAAACAGATTTGGCCACAGATCCTGGAAGCTCTGGTCTTGGGAGCTACCACCACTGCTCCCCTGGTTCTACTGCCTCCAGGAGGTCCAGCCCACCCACCTTCAGATGTATAGATGTAGGGATCTCTCAGATGTTCTGGTGTGCTGCGCAGAGAGTCCTTTGTTGGTCTCTGGATGTCCTAGTGGTTGTAACTTAGAAGAGAGAGACAAAGGGAACAACTCACTCTGCCATGATGCTGACATCACGCTCTCCACCATTTTAATACTAATATACTTATTACTTACATTTATTGAATGTTTGTTATAAAGGCAGTCCCTTGCAAATTAGGTCATTGGATCTGTCAACATTCATAATATTTTGTTAAGCCATTTCACAAAGGAGAAATGTAAGGTTCATATAGGGGAAATGTTTACCCATCATCAGTTGTATGTCACAGGCAATGGATATTGCTTGCTGTGTGATGAGTCTGTTATTTCCTTGAAATTGATAAGGAGAGTCTAGTTATGTATCTCAAGATCAAAACTTATAATAATATACTATTTACATATACCAGTCTGGAAGTGAGAATTACCACTTTATTGGGAAATGTCCAGGTTATTTCACACTGCACAACATGTGATATCCCTTTATAATGAAGTTAATATGTATTGAGTGTGTATATATCTTTGTAATGAAGCCTGAGCAACACATGCCAGATAATCACAGGGAAACATTTGACTGAAACTTCAAACAGGGTTTGATCTTTCTACTCCTGCAGCCTCCTTTCCCCAGCACCATGTCAACTATCCTTCCCTGGACCGTGATAGAGATGGCCCTGTCTGAACAGGAATGTCCCTAATGTTTTAGGAATCAGTGATCTTCAAGGATGCGGCTGTGGACTTTACCAGGAAGAGTGGGCCTTGCTGGACACATCCCAGAGAAAGCTGTACAGAGATGTGATGCTGGAGAATATCAGGCATCTTGTCTCTGTGGGTGAGTCTGTCAACATTGATTTATTTATTCAACAAGTACCCAGAACTGTTTCCACATATCACCCGCCCCTCTCAGCCCTCACTCATCTTTCATAGCACTGACAACTACCTGAAGGTAGTCTGTCCATTTCTTTCTTTCCTTACATGTTCTTTGTCGCTCCACTAGAATTCAGTCTTCCTGACCATAGTTTCAAGGCTTTGTTGTTGTTCTATTACCAGAACTATTTCTGGTAATTTCCAGAACTATTTCCAGAACAGTGCTGGACACTCGATGGATATTTTTTTAATGACTACACAATTTCCTAAGTAATTGTCCTTTTCTAAGCACTAAGCCCAGAGTTTGAGACAACAGTAGTAAGAATAGCAGGCAACATAAACTTAGATTGTTCTGGTGGAGCTTATATTTATTGGATTACTTTTTTAAGTAAAATTTCATATGAAGAAACATTAAATGGAAATATTTAATTCCTACCTTATTGGAAACACCGAGGATCTTTACTCAGCATGCTTGCTCACGTGCATACATAACAGAGCGCCTCAGTGCTTTGGCCTGGTGTCAGGTGTTCTTCTTGCTCTGCTCACGGGCCTACAAAGATTTCCTCCCCAGGTGTTCCTTCAATGTTCACTGTGTTGTTCATTGATATCCTGTCTTGACTTGAAAATTATGTATGGTTCTCCATACAGACTTCAAAATTCACGTACCTTTTCCCCGTGAACAGGGTGTTAGCTCTACAAATCAGATGTACTTTCCTACTTGGAACGAGGAGAAGAGTTGTGGAGGGAAGAAAGAGGATTCCTCTGGGGCCTGAGGCTGCATAAGCTCCAGGCATGTGTGTTCACTATGAGGAGAGGCCTGGTCAGTGAGGGAACAGGACCTTGGTAATGCCAACTGAAGATTTCCTTAAGTCAATGATGTCTTCAGAAAAGTTTCAAAGGCCAGTGGGGAAAAAATTCTCCATGGTGTCGTTATTCTCAGCATTTATCAATGTCTCTTTATTTAGAGTTCAAGTCCTTATTGGAGTGCAAGTTTCATGTTGTGGTCTTTGCCCTCGTCTCTTCTCTTTGATGATTTCTTCTCTCATAACCTTACCAAAATCCCATCTTAACCTTCTCTTTAATTCTGTAAAGATTTTGTAATTGACAGTGGCCTACAACATGTTTCTACTCACTGGTGCATCGCTCCATTTCACATTCTTTCCCTGTGTAAGGGTTAGTATTTGAAATATATCCACATTTGCATCGCATGCTTTTCAACATTTTTGTTCCTCTAATGCTTCTCTATAAATTAATTTTTTAAATTACTTTAAGCAGAGGAAGTGACCTTAAAAACCAGGAAATGACATGTACACCAGATATCTGCAGGAAGGACCTTCTAACCACACAGTCAATGGTAAGTTTCACTGAGGTGACCCTGGTCCCCTGCATTAGAGAGCTGGGAGTGGGATGATTATTAGTACAGCACGATAACGTGACTGTAATTAGAGTTGGGAGTAAGTGCTGTCCCAGCAGGAAGTTTTGCATAGTTGAATTTAGGCAAGAAACTAACCACAGCTCAGAGCTATAACCTGAGTTCTTATAAAAGGACAATGGCATAAACATGGCTTATATACGTAGTCTTTGGAACACAAGAAAGTCCACAAAATAAATCAACTATACAGTCAAGATGCTACAAAGAAGAAATCTCTGTACATGGAAGAGAGTAACGTACTGTGTGTATGTAACTTCCATGCAGACTTTTAACTGGGATCTATGAGGACTGACCAGCCTAGAATTCATATGTAGAGAAAAGAGCAAATGAACATATATGGGCAATCTTTAAATGCCTCTCACCTCCTTGAATCAGCAGAAATCTCACACCGGAGAGGGACTCATGGAATAGAATGAGTGTAAGGATGATTTCACTCACAGATTAACGGTGACTTCACATGTGTTAACTCAAAAGGGCCCAGGAGATCCACCTCATTAAGCTGTTGGACCAATCGAGGCAACAAAGCTATGAAGAAACACCAAAGTGTCACCGGGAAAAGGCCACAGATTTTCTCAAGGACATGCAATCCAGGTAGGCAGACCAGATCCCGAGAGACAGAAAGGGATGGCCTGGAACCCCTATTTCAGGTCAAAGCGAGCCTGCTTCAGAGCCCAGGGATGTGCGGAGCAAGCTCAAGATGAAAATCTTGCCTCTAACTTGGGAGAATCTTGTAGTCCTTTGCTGCTCTGCTCTCAGACAACTCAGAAGTTTCCAGGAAGAATTTTCATCTGAAAAGGTTATGAAGGGAGGTTTAAGGCCTTTGAGTTTAAAGGTCAAGAACATGGATCATTTACCAACCTTTTTAAAATTTAAAAGAAACATGCCTTTTGTTAAAGGAAAAAAAGTCAATCGATGCAAACATGCAGAAATTTTCCCTGATTCCTGCCTGACTTTTCCTTTTTTTCTGGACATATCCATTTATATATATGGATATATACACATATATAGTGCTTTTTACATAAAGGTTGGAAAATACTATGCAAGTTGTTCTATAATGGCAGATATATTTCCATTTTTAAATGACCATTTAGAATTCATTAATATGGATGCTTCATAATGATTTAAACACTCCCCAATTGATTACCTTTTTTTTTTTAAGATTTTATTTTTCCTTTTTCTTCCCAAAGCCCCCTGGTACATAGTTGTATATTCTTAGTTGTGGGTCGTTCTAGTTGTGGCATGTGGGATGCCACCTCAGCATGGCTTGATGAGCGGTGCCATGTCCGTGCGTTAAGATTGGTTCCAGTTTCTCAATATTAGAAACAGTTCTCTGTGAACTTCCTAGTATTTTTGTGCCTTCTCACAACTAATTCCGTAAGGTGCATCAACAGAAATGGAATCGCACTGCCAATTGATTGCGGTACTTAGATTCAGAAGTGTAATTTGAGGCAAATGAGTAAGCCCCTGAGTCTTAGTCTCCTTACCTGGGAAAGATGGAAATATCTGGGCCTCAGGGCATTGAAGGGTTTGATGGGATAATGTGGGTAAAGCTCAAGGACAGGATTAGGACAGTGGACAGGAAATGGAAGCTCATATCACAACAAGCAGAAACCTTTCTCATGGGTGTTTTCCAAATGTTCTACAAAAATTATTTATTCTTTGTATGGTCCAAAAATTTGCAAAACAAACCCAAGACTGTTATTGTAAAAGGACATCCCCTCAGCAGCTCTGGGTAGAGCGACATGCCAGGTTCCAGCCCCCTCAGAGGGATCAGGGTATGGCTCTTGGATGGGGTCTCCCACAGTTGGCCAAGCCACCCTTACAAAATGGTCTCACCTCCCTCCCTGACAGAGGAAATGACATCCCCAGTAATAATACCAAAATAATTCAACGCCTACAGCTCCACTCTCAGCAAACACTTCTTGTTCATGAGATCTTTGAATGGCTATGAAGAGGAGAGAAAAAAACCAGACAATCACCAAGATGCAAAGGGAGAGGATGACTTCAAGTTCTGAGCTGCCTTGACTTTGAACCCCTTCCCTCGCCCATGCAGAGCTGGAGTCTATGCCAGGACGTCAAGGAGTCAGAAGCTGAGTTTTTCTAAAACAGACCATCTCTTCTTCAGTTTCAGAGGATGAGGGCTCAGAAATCAGTGCTCAAGGCTGGAATGGAATTCTAATAGAAAGGGTAATTTATATAAAATTTGAGTTCCATTTATGCTACCCACCGTTGCCATAGAATCTCCTAAAATACATCTCTGACCTGCCCACTCTGCTGCTCACAAGGCCCTCTCCATCTCTCCAGCCCTAGCAAATCCAACCCAGAGTGCCCGCATGACCACAGAGGCCCCCACACTCTGATTCCTACCTTGACTCTCTCTGCTTCAGCAAATTCCTCACTCTTCCTGCATGTGCTCCCTGCCCACTCGCCCTTCCTCATCCTACTCCTCTGGGGGGATCCTTCTGTCTCCACATCTCCGAACCCACCCATTCTTCCAGTCCACTGCCAGTGGCAAGTATCCCATCAGCTCAGCCTGGCCCCTCATCTCAACTTCCTCACCCACTGTCACCTCTTCTCTTTCTGAACATGCACATACATTTGTTGCTGTCAAATACAGGAGTTCAGAGCATCCAACTAGAAGATGTTTTCTGAAGGGTGGGTATGACTTATAATTTTGATTCAGCTTTGATTGCCCTTAACACAGTGTCTTGCACGTAATTCAGGCACAAGGAGTGCTCCCTGGGTGAATGCAAGAATACTAGGAATGTCCTGGCGTGGCTCTCCCAGAGTTTGGCTACCTGGCTGAGGGTTTCCCATACGTACGGGGTACCCAACTCCTCAGAGAATCCCTCCTCTTGTAGTGGATCCCTGTTCCGATGGCTCATTAATGCTGCCTATGCCAGCTTCCTGGAGCAAGTGATCATTCCGTCCAGACTAGTTTCAGAAATAAAGAAACAGTGAGTAGAAAACCCTTTTATTGTCCTTCTTTGGTCCTGGCTTTTACGAACAAGGTGAAATACTGTAACAGAAGATTGGAGTAATTTTAGCTGGAAAAAGTTAAAGTAGGTAGTTGAGGGAAGGGGTGAAAAACAAAATAAAAACTAGGAAATGTCCAGGAATGATGAGCAGTCAGTGACATTTCTGTGCTGACCCAGGGTGACCTGCTGGCTCGGTCCCTGTACATCAGGACAGTGATATCCTGCCCAGCTGGTTTCTGGGTCCTACTCTATGGTGATCTTGCTAATTTGGCAGGTGATTTTTTTTTTTTAACATAATGGATATAGATATATAGTGGATATATCACCTACGGTGCTTTGTTCTGATTAAAGAGCACACTTATTACAGAAAATTGGAAAACAGAAAAAAATTCAATAGAGAAAATAAAAATACCCCATAATCACACCACTCAGAATTGATCTCCATTAACTCCCAACTTTCAGGGCCTTTGTATCTGAGTCTGGATCAAAAACGGACATTTGTGTTTGGCTTTTGGGTGACATTTGCATTGCACTGCTGACTCTACAACGTTAAAGCTGGAAAGACTAACTAGCTAGACAGCACCTCTAGTCAACCTTCTGTGTTTAGAGAGGAGAAGGAGGCCAGAGAGAGGAAGTGGAAGGGGTGAAGCCAAGCTTTGGTCTCTTTCCCTTCACCTTAAAATCGTATCTTTCCCTCCACTCTTCACCTTCAAAATATCTCTCAGCTTGAACCTAATCATTTCCCTTCCTCTTCCATAGGCCCTCATACGTCTTCTCCATGGCCCATAGAAAAAGCCACAAGGACCACCTCAAAGGCTAATATTTATTGAAGAGGATTATTAATACTAATAATCAATAACGATGAGAGACGTCCCATAGTTAGCCCATTTTTACAGATGAGGACTGAGCTGAGAGAGTTAGCAGCTTGGCTAAGATCTCTTAGATAGGAAGTGCTGAGATCCAGGATATGAATCCAGAGCTTATAATTCCAGAGTCTTGAACCAAACACTGTTCTATCTGGCCGTGACACTAACCAAAAAAAAAACGTTCTAGATCCAACTGATTTGATTTGTGTCTTAAACCATAACATACTTATTTAACAGTATGGAAATCATGAGTGTATAGCTTGATGAACTATCCAAAGGGGACACACCTGGCAACCAGTACCTACAAGCGATAGAACATTGCCGACTCTCCAGGAGCCCCCTCCTGGACCCAACCCCAGTCACTGCTTTTGCTTCCCCAAGAGTAACAAATATTCTCACTTCTTTATTAGTTTTGCTTGTTTTTGAATTTTATTTAAGTGGATTCATACAGAATATACTCTTTTATGTCAGGCTTCTCTCATTATGTTTATGAATTTCAAACATATTTACAAATGTGGCTATAGTTCATTTTTATTTCTCACAGCATACCATTATAAAAACTGTACCCTACTTTGTTTATCCTTTCTATCAGTGATGCACATTTGCATTGTTTCAAGTTTAGAGAATTACCAAATAATGCTGCTCTGAACATTCTTTCACATGGTGAACACATGTAGGCATTTCTATTGGATCTTGACCTAAGAGAGGAATTTGGGCTCATGGAGTGTGTGTAAGTCCGTCTTGAGGAGATACTACCGGAGAGCTTCTGAAAGTGGTGGTAGCAGTTGACACCCACAGCAGGGTATGAAAGCCCAGTGACTCTCCATCCTCACCAACACTTGGTGTTGTTGTTGGTTTTTATTTTAATCATTGTGTATTGGTATCATCTCATGGTTTTAATTTGCATTTGCCTGACAAGTGGCCATGTTGTGCACCTTTTCAAATACTTATTGGCCATTTGGTTGTCTTTTCTGTAAAATTCCTGCTCAAATCCTTTGCTCATTTTTTCTGGTATATTGTCTATTTTTTTAAATAATTTATGGTAGTTACATACCCTATATGAGGCTTTTTCCAGATAAAAAATGGCAAGTGTTTATCCCCATTCTTTTCTTGCCTTCTTATCCTCTTTAAGGTATCTTTTGATGAAGAGAAGTTCTAAATCGTAATAAGGTCCAGTTTATTCATTTTTGTCTCTATGTTTAGCATACCCTGTGACCTATCCAAGAAATCTCCCTGCTCCAAGCCATAAAAATATTCTCCTGTGTTACCTACTAAAGATGTCATCAATTGAAATGGCCACATTTGGATGTAAAATCCACCTGGAATTGACTTTTCTTTATGGCGTGAGGTGTCACAGTCAAGGTGAAGTTGTTCCCCATATGGTATGGACAGCCAGTGCCCTGGGGCCATTTCCTGGAAGACCCTCTTCTCCCCACTGCTCCGCCTCCTCTTCTGTCACCAACAGATGTTCGTGTGTGTGGGTCTCAGGAGCACTCTTGTCTTCCTGCTTCTCCCTGTGGCTGTCCTTGCACTAGGACAGCACGCTGCCCTGAGGACTGTAGCTTTATACCAAGGCTTCATTTCTGGGAGTGGGAGCCCTGCAAGCTTGTTCTCCTTCAAGGTTGTCTTGACTATATGTGGCCTCTCGTATTTCTATGGAAACTTTGAAATTGGATAGGCAGTGTCCACAAGTGTCTGCTGACATGCTTTATTGTGATTGTATGAATCTGTAGCTCAATTAAGGGAGAAGTGACATCTTAACATCACATAGCAAAAGAAACAAACAAAAACACCAAAAAAAAAAAAAACTGAACCAAACCAAAGCATCATAATAAAAAACGAAGAAATAATAAATCGGGAAGACATATTGCCAATTCATGTCAGGAAGGGGCTCATATCCCCAATATATAAAAGATTCCTAGAAATTGCTAAGAAAAAGAACAGACACACAGTAGAAAAACTGGCAAAAGACATGAAACCACACTTTGCAGTAAAAGAGATATACATAGCCCCAAATATATGAAAATATGCTTAAGCTTAGTCATAGTATGATCAAATTGTCAAATCTGAAATGTGACAAAGCTAGGGGAGAAATGGGGAAGGGGTTCCCGCCTCCCTAGGCTCTTCAGTCCCACCAGGTCCAGCACCCTGAGGACGTACCTGACTGCAATGTGTGGGCTTGTGGGTCTTCAGAGGCTGTGGGGAGCTCAGAGGCTGTAGATAAGGCATCGTAAAGAACTCACCTCATAAGCAGAGCAGCTGGTGCAGTGCACATTCCAGAGGCCAAGCAGGGCTCAGGTGCAATCATTGTCCTGGGTCGTGCACACGGCCACATGTGAGCGCTGGGCCCTCGGCAGGAGACCCGGCCAATCCTGCTCCATGTCCACCACCATCTGCCCATGTTAGGAGGCCTGTGCACTTCTGCCCACCTGAGCCTACCCTCTCTGACACCCCATCCAGGGTTGACAGAGCCTGAAAACATGTCCTCATAGGCATAAGCTTAGGAAGTTCTGCCTTCAAGCCCTCTTGAGAATCTGAGGCCAATAAAGATGCAGAGAGTAACCCAGACCACAGGAGGGAGTTGGAATCTAGAAGATCAGGCAGGGCTCTGGCTTCCTTGGGCAAGGCTCAACCCCTTCCCTTCGGGTTTTCTTTGGAAATGAGAAACCTTAAGGTCCTAGGGGAGCCCTGCCTGCCCCTCTCCATTTGGGGCCATCTTCCTGTTGCATCCTCTCATGCACAGGCACTCTCACACCGATTTCTCCTGTGTGGACCACACAGGGACCCCAGGAAAGAGCAGACACCAGGGAAGTGACAAGAGCCAGCGGAGAAAGCAGTCGGAGGCAGCTGTGCCATAGGCAGTAGCATCCATCCTCCTGGCTACATGCCCAGAAGGCCCGAGACGGACCGAAGAATCCCTGAGGTTTCTAGGTGTGTACCTGTTCCAAGGGCATCCCTGACCCAGCCTGGAGGGCACAGGACTGGAGAGCTGGAGTCCACTTCTGTGGGCAGCTGCTACTCTGAGGAGCCGTTCTCCTCTTGTGTAGACATTGGGTAGAGGAGAGAAGACCTTAGTGTCCTCCTGTGTAAAGTGGAGTGTGTCCAGTGGGTGACTCCCTGGGTTCCGTATGATGCTCACGAAGTGTCTGTGGCCCTTGGTTCTCCATCGATGACGCCCTGTGCTCTGAGCACCTGAGAAAATGCTTTCCCACAACCTAGAGATCCTAAGGAACTGAGACAGGCTTGGGGGTTCGGGTGGATGAGAACCTGGGATAAGGAAGAACATGCCAGAGCACTGTACACTGAGTCCAGAGTCCAGGGACAAGGCCAGTCCTTGTTGGACTCCCGGGTCCTCACTTGGCAGGAGAGGGGAATCATTGCTTGGCTGAGGTTAGGATGCCTCCTGAGAAAAGAGGACACCCAAGTGGAGGGACAGAAAGATGAGGGAGAGGGAGGCTCCTGAGGTTCCTCCCATGGCCTGGAAGCCTGCAGGTCCTGCTCCTTTACCCCTGGGACAGTGGGGAGCCTCTGCCTTGAGGACACCCAAAGAGACTTCCTGTTTGGTGGCTTCTGCCAGGGCTGCAGTGCTGGTGCTGGCCACCAGGGGGCAGGCAGCCTCCAGCGTCAGTGGTGCCCAATGAGGTTGGGTTTTCACTGTTGTCACTTCTATTGGGATGTAATTGCCACACAGCACTGCCTAAGTTAACACTGCTGTGTGGTACATTTCAAAATTGCTAAGAACCAAGAAGCTAAACTTCTCATCACAAGCAAACACTTACTTTTCTGTTTTCGGTGATGGATGTTAAGTGAACTGGTGGTGTCATTGCGCAGGCTGTGTGCATCCAGTCCCTCTGCTGACTTCTTAAACTTACACGGTGCCCACTCAGCCTGCCTCAGCTGCTGGAGCAGCGAATAGCCGTGCAGAGGCCTTTCCGGCTGTGCCCCGCCTCAGAGAGAACTCACTCCTCCTGGTACTAGCGGTCCTCCCCGCAGTCTGACTTGGTGAAGAGCAGGAGGAGGGGACACGAGTTTCACAATTCTTCACTCAGCGACTGTGCACCGAGCACTCACCCTGTGCCAGGTGCTCAGGTGGGTGTAAGTGCAGGGCTGACAGTGACTGAGTGGTCCCTGCCGGTCAGGAGCTCACACTCTGGAGGGGACAAGGACAAAAGCATGAAAGCAAAGACACGAGAGGGGAAAGAGCCAGTGCTGAGGGGACATTCAGGGCCCTGTGAGGGAGGGCCGGGGGTCACCGGGTAGGGGTCTGAAAGGCCTCACTGGGACGACATTTCCTGGGACCAGAATGACAAGAGGGAGCCAGCCCTGCACAAGTCTGGGAGCGGCGTGTCAGGGAGAAGGCACCCCTGCTGTAGACACTCATGGGCAGAAGAGGGTTTGGCCAGAGGATGTGAGAAAGATGGCCAGTGTGGCTGGAGGGAGCCTGGGGGGAGAGAGGAGGCGGCGGAGGGCAGGGCCAGATCCTGGGGCCTGAAATCACGGTTCCAGTGCCTTGCATCTGTAAACGGCAAATGCCTCATATCTCACAATTTTTGTGGTTGAGGAATCAGACATAGATTAGCTTGGTTCTTCTGCTCGAGATGCCTCAAGGCCACGGCCGCGGCCTCAAGTGATGCTCGACTGGCAGAGGATTTCCTCTCAGGTTCACTCAAAGGAGTCGAGGTGCACTTTGGACTCAGAGCATGGGTTCCTTTCTGTCTGTTGGCCTGGGCGCTGCCTTGGTTCTCTCCCATGTGGGCCTCTGTGTATGGCAGCTCAAAACGTGTGTGCTTGATTCCACAGCTCAGGGACAGGAGAGAGAGAGAGACACGGGAAAGAGAGAGAGACGGAACTTAAGAGAGGGAATAAGAAAGAAGTGAGAGACTTTCTGTGTTTAAAATTTAGACATGGCACTCGTCCACATTGGCTGTGTTCTATTGGCGAGAGCCAGTCACTAAGCACTCAGTGGTCACACAGGAATCTGTGAGGGATGTGTGTACCACGGGTGGGGATCTCTGGGAGCCACGGTGAAGGCTGCCCACCTCACAGATCAAGATGAGGTTCTTGGGTCTCTTTCTAAACAGAAGAGGAAACAATGGAGAGGTTTGAATCCAGAGGATGACAGTGTCTGGATTTCATTCATCAACCCTCTCCTTGTGCTGACATTGAAATGAGGCCAAGAGAGGAAGTGCCTGTTGCAATAGCGCATTGCTGAACCCAGGCCTGGTTTGAGTGGTGTTCATGCTACATCCCTTCTCGTAATTCTTCCATCTCTTTGTTTGTGCATTCCTTGCACTTGACACCACCTCACAGGTGGTATGGATATTATTTCATATACACCTGATGATGTCCCTAGCAAGTAGATTCTAGGCGGATTCCCCTTGGGCAGGTTTGGAGACTGGGGAGGCCCTGAGAGGCACAATGAGTTTTCCAGGACAGAGAACTGGTAAGATAAAGGAGGTCTGAATTCTGCTCTGCCTCCTCAAAGCTGGGACCCTCATCACATTCCCAGGGAGCTGTGGCTGGGGCTGTGGAAGCTCCTCATGTAGAGTTAAGAAGAAGACATGGGGGTGGTTTGGGTAGGTCCGATTACAGGAAGCAGCCCAGGTAATGGAATCTTGAAAAAGTGACCTCACTTCCTTGGCGATAGACCCCAACAGATTTAGAACTCTGGTAACCAGGCAGTTAATTCTAGAGACAGACCCCTAGCCAGTTCATCTGACTGGAGACACTTCGGAGTAAAACATGTTTACTTGTTGTGTACCAGTTTTCAGAGGCTCTAGGCTCAGGAAAGCCCAGAGTGTGAGACTGTTGTGTTGTTGTGGACATCGGATCAAGCCTCAT
>NC_091847.1:81680649-81682784 GCF_037783145.1 Equus przewalskii | reverse complement strand
ACCATGAATGATTAGTTCACCAACTACAGGCAGCAGTCACCAACCAATCAGATCAGATCCAACCAAATCAAGTCGCCAACCTACCAGCTACCTAGCTACCTACAGCAGCAACCAACAACCAACCAACCTACCAAATCAACCAATCCTACCTACGAACTACCAAACCAACCTAAACCCAAGCTTCAAATCAACAGACGAAGAACCCAGACCAAATCAATTAATCAAACCAGACCCAGTCTAACCCGCAGACCAATCAAATCAACTGAAACCCAGTCAGACCCTAACCCTAACCCTAACCCTAACCCTAACCCTAACCCTAACCCTAACCCTAACCCTAACCCTAACCCTAACCCTAACCCTAACCCTAACCCTAACCCTAACCCTAACCCTAACCCTAACCCTAACCCTAACCCTAACCCTAACCCTAACCCTAACCCTAACCCTAACCCTAACCCTAACCCTAACCCTAACCCTAACCCTAACCCTAACCCTAACCCTAACCCTAACCCTAACCCTAACCCTAACCCTAACCCTAACCCTAACCCTAACCCTAACCCTAACCCTAACCCTAACCCTAACCCTAACCCTAACCCTAACCCTAACCCTAACCCTAACCCTAACCCTAACCCTAACCCTAACCCTAACCCTAACCCTAACCCTAACCCTAACCCTAACCCTAACCCTAACCCTAACCCTAACCCTAACCCTAACCCTAACCCTAACCCTAACCCTAACCCTAACCCTAACCCTAACCCTAACCCTAACCCTAACCCTAACCCTAACCCTAACCCTAACCCTAACCCTAACCCTAACCCTAACCCTAACCCTAACCCTAACCCTAACCCTAACCCTAACCCTAACCCTAACCCTAACCCTAACCCTAACCCTAACCCTAACCCTAACCCTAACCCTAACCCTAACCCTAACCCTAACCCTAACCCTAACCCTAACCCTAACCCTAACCCTAACCCTAACCCTAACCCTAACCCTAACCCTAACCCTAACCCTAACCCTAACCCTAACCCTAACCCTAACCCTAACCCTAACCCTAACCCTAACCCTAACCCTAACCCTAACCCTAACCCTAACCCTAACCCTAACCCTAACCCTAACCCTAACCCTAACCCTAACCCTAACCCTAACCCTAACCCTAACCCTAACCCTAACCCTAACCCTAACCCTAACCCTAACCCTAACCCTAACCCTAACCCTAACCCTAACCCTAACCCTAACCCTAACCCTAACCCTAACCCTAACCCTAACCCTAACCCTAACCCTAACCCTAACCCTAACCCTAACCCTAACCCTAACCCTAACCCTAACCCTAACCCTAACCCTAACCCTAACCCTAACCCTAACCCTAACCCTAACCCTAACCCTAACCCTAACCCTAACCCTAACCCTAACCCTAACCCTAACCCTAACCCTAACCCTAACCCTAACCCTAACCCTAACCCTAACCCTAACCCTAACCCTAACCCTAACCCTAACCCTAACCCTAACCCTAACCCTAACCCTAACCCTAACCCTAACCCTAACCCTAACCCTAACCCTAACCCTAACCCTAACCCTAACCCTAACCCTAACCCTAACCCTAACCCTAACCCTAACCCTAACCCTAACCCTAACCCTAACCCTAACCCTAACCCTAACCCTAACCCTAACCCTAACCCTAACCCTAACCCTAACCCTAACCCTAACCCTAACCCTAACCCTAACCCTAACCCTAACCCTAACCCTAACCCTAACCCTAACCCTAACCCTAACCCTAACCCTAACCCTAACCCTAACCCTAACCCTAACCCTAACCCTAACCCTAACCCTAACCCTAACCCTAACCCTAACCCTAACCCTAACCCTAACCCTAACCCTAACCCTAACCCTAACCCTAACCCTAACCCTAACCCTAACCCTAACCCTAACCCTAACCCTAACCCTAACCCTAACCCTAACCCTAACCCTAACCCTAACCCTAACCCTAACCCTAACCCTAACCCTAACCCTAACCCTAACCCTAACCCTAACCCTAACCCTAACCCTAACCCTAACCCTAACCCTAACCCTAACCCTAACCCTAACCCTAACCCTAACCCTAACCCTAACCCTAACCCTAACCCTAACCCTAACCCTAACCC